>NW_005363130.1:46122-49919 GCF_000412655.1 Myotis brandtii | reverse complement strand
AGGGTGGGGGTCCCCGCTGGGGTGCCTGGCCAGCCTGGGTGAGGGGCTGATGGCCGTTTGCAGGCTGGCCATGGCCCCCAGCCACCCAAGCTCCCGGTGGAGGCTGGCTAGAAGCAGGTATCTGGGGTTTACTTGTCTTCTATAATTGAAACTTTGTTGCCTTGAGCGGAGGCCTCAGCCAGCCAGGGCAGGCGGGAAGCTTGGCTTCCTCCATCGCCGGGGCAACCAAGCCTCCTGCTTGCTCCAGCTCCATGGCTGCCGGCCACCATCTTGGTTGGGTTAATTTGCATATAGTTGCTCTGATTGGCTGGGGGGCGTGGCTTTGGAGGCATAGTGAAGGTGTGGTCAATTTGCATGTTTCTCTTTTATTATATTAGATATAATTTACATATAACATTGTATAATGTGTTGATTTGATATATATTGCAAAATGATTTCTACTGTTGCCTTAGCTAACACCTCCATCATGTCACATAATTACCATTTCCTTTTTATAATGAGGACATTTAAGATCTACTCTCTATGAGGTCAATGGGGGGGTGGAGGGATCAAAGCAGACATCAGTAATACTTTCAACAATAAAGATAAATTTTTTAAAAAAATTTAAATCTACCTTCTTAGCAACATTTTTATTGAATTTACTGGGATAGCATTGGTTAATAAAAACCATAGATGATAGATAGATAGATAGATAGATAGATAGATAGATATTTTAAGGCTATTAAAAAATAATGGAATTGTAGTACAAAAATCTGAATAAATATTATTGGAAAGAAAAAGAAGAGGGTATAAGTGGAGAAATGCTATATAGAAGTTACTGGTTCTATTTTCCTTAATCTGGGTGGTGAGTACCTTGATAGTCAATGTAGTACCCTTTGTACCTTTTATATACTGTTGCTTGGGTATTGTTTGTGTAACACCCAGATCCACTCCCTTGCCTTGTTGTCTAAACAGAAGAACCCTCTGAAGGGACAGATCCTATCTTTCAGGTATCTCTCGGCACAATTCGTCCCTACCTCACCACACCTCTCCCTGCGTACCTCAACCTCCATCCTGGGCATCCCTGTTGCTGGAGCATGTAGTCAGTGATGCAGAACAGAAAATGCAAGGGAGTTGGCACTCTGACAAGATACACTTTGACAAATAGGAGACAGGACACAATCAATTAATTCTTTCTATTTTGCCCCCAGAAAGACCATTTGTTGGACAGAACCTTCATGGACCGCCTTTGATGACATCAGGGCATGAACGAGAGAATGACTTGCTGCAAAAGCTGTGAGTAGCTCAGTAACGTGCTAATTCACATTTGTTCCTTCTCCTTCCCTGACTCATGACCCTTTGTTTGGTACCAAGAAAGCTTTAGCACATAAACTTTTGCCTCAGGCTCTATTTTGCCAAGAAACTTAGACCAAGAAAAATGTACATATATTTTTTAAGTTTTATATGAATACATATAGTTTTAGGAAATTATTTTAAAACTAACAAAAATAATGCTAACAGTATAAAAGATGAATACAGAAAAACTGTCCCAGGGAAAAATGGGATCCAGAGAATAAGTGAAAAAGTTATTTCAGGAATAACTACTCAGCTCTAGAACTGAATGGAAGGTCGAGATGAAAGGAAAAAATAATATGATGAAATGAATACGAATTTGAGCAAGGGAACTCACGTTTCATCTTTCTTTGTTAAGCAGAAATCTTGGCCATTTACTGAGATTGATAGAGAAGGAAAAAAATGAGAATTGAAGAAAAGGAGAGTAGTCCCTGTACACATCATAGGCCAAGTGTGCATGCTAAGAAGCACTGGTGGAGGGCAGAAAGACATGGTCAATGGGGATCTGAAGTGGGCAGGCTCTGTTAGTTCTCTGGTTTCTACTGGCAATGACTGTAGCTCCAGGGCAATGCAAGCAGCAGCCATTATGACTGGAGGTTATCCAAGAGGACAGGCCAAGGGTACCATCTACGGTCATAGATCAGTGCAAATTAAATGACCTGCCAAGAAGGCCTGTAGCACAAAACTGCTAACACCTTTTCCCAAAAGTCAACCCTGGAGAATATACTAGTATAGAATCAGGAAGCAAACATGGATTCCAGAACTAAGGAAAAAATTAAATAAACAAATCAAATGTGAGAAACTCCTAAAGAGAATAAAAGCTGGATAGCATGAAGGAAAGCTCTTTAGATGTTATTCTTTCCTCTTCCTTATGTTGCACTGGACAACCATTGTGTCTACCACAGAAATTTGCAGCAATAGCCCAGGCCTCTTTTGCTGGTTAGGGAAGAGAGTATCTAAGCAGAACAAAAATTGCTATAGCCCATGGACACAGACAATAGTGAGGTGAAGGCCTGGGGTGGGGCGGGAGCCAGGTAGAGTGAGGCAAAGGCGGGGGGGGGGGGGCAGGGGGATTACGGTACATCTGTAATACTCTCAACAATAAAAATAAAATATAAAAAAACTGCTATAGAGTTCAGAGTTGCTAGGAGTTGAAACACAGGAATGGCCTGACTAGCCACCCTACTACATTCCTCTCCACTCCTGTTCAAGGCTCCCAAGGCTGGAGGAATAAACCTGGGAGACAGTATCCACCCAGTGCAGTTTCTTCGTCAAGGACTACAGGTGGTTCTGGGCATGGTTATCCCAGGTAGAGTTCCACGATGACTGCTGTTCTCTAATCTGGTGTGTGGCCCCTCCTCTCTCCCAACACTCTCTCAGATAACAGAGACTAGGACCTGGATTTCTGGCTCTTTCCAAGTTCACATTGCCAAAGGTACCCCAGAAAAACACACAGACAAGAATAACTAGACAACTAAAGTTTAAAGTGACCTCAAATGAAACAGGACAAATTAGAACCCAATAAAATCTACTGCAGAATTACTGAGTGAGAAGTACTAAGAAATGAGAGTAAAAATCCTTGGGAGAAATAGTCAAAAAGGTATTCACAATTTGAAGGGAGAAAAAGTTATCACAGGTAGGAGCAAGTGCAATGTTAATTACAAGAAATAAAATATTTGCAATAATGAATAAGATACTTCAGGTAAGCAATAAGATGAATATTGTTTTCAAAACACATCAGAGAGATGAACAATTAAACTGAGAAACTCCAAGAAAATAGCAGAAAATGTTAAAAAGATAGATTTTTTTCAAAGCGAAAGAATTTGGAAATACGTATATGTGCCAGGATAGAGATTATAAGAGTTCCAGAGGAGAAGTAAAAATTTGAAGGGGTAAAGTATTGAAGAAATAATCGAGATAAATTTCCCAGAATGAAAGAGGGACAAAAGACCTCAGATCAAAGGGAATCATAGAGAGTGCTAAATATGAGATAAGAAAAAAACCCATGGGAAGACAAATAATAGAACATTTTATTAACATCAAACAAGTAGGAAGTTCTAAAGCCTTGCAGAGAGAACAGAGCTGATCATCTACAAAGGAGTAAAATTCCTATCTGGGGCAGGGGAGAGGGAGAGGTGGGGGAGAAGCGAAAATTTGCATCTCTAACAAGTTCCCAAGTGATGCTAATGCTGCTGGTCCAGAGACCAAACTTTGAAAACCACTGTAATATATTTTACTCAGAAATTGAGTATGAAGCAGAAAAAACACACACAAAAAAAACAGAGATATAATATGTCTGAATTATACACTAAAAGCCATTAGCTATATAAAGAATTCTATAGGTCCTGGCAGGGTAACTCAGTTGGTTAGACTAGAGCATCATCCAGATACACCAAAGTTGTGGGTTCAATCCCCGGTCAGGGCACATACAAAAATCAACCAATGAATACATAAATAAATGGAAC
>NW_005363130.1:0-46074 GCF_000412655.1 Myotis brandtii | reverse complement strand
CTCCCTCTCTCTCTTTCAAAAATCAATAAATTAAAAAATTAAAAAGTTCTATATCTAACAGACAGCACACATTCTTTTCAAGTACCTGTGGGGCATTTACAAAAATAAACTATTAGGCCTCAATATAAAGAAGCCTCAATAAATTCCAAAAAAATAAATATTATACAGATTCTATATTCTAACCATAATGGAAAAAACAATAATTTCCTTAAATAAAGCTGGAGGTGCTGGATTGGGTTAAAGAGAAAATGGTGTTTTTAAATAAATGAGATAGACAGAGAGGCAGAGAAATGTAGTTGTGTGTATACATGGGTTACTACATGTACATATATTTCTGAGTTCTCTTTACTGAGAGGCATTAGAAACAATGACACCCCAGTGAGGATGAACACATCTAGTACTCACATCTTAGTTTCCAAATATCATTCTTAATAAAAGGAGTGAAGGCTCCCTAGAGAACTGGTTGATTTCAAGGTTAGGGCAGGAAAACACAAGATAAGCCAGGGATATCTAATAGTGTCAGAAAGTAAAGTGCTTAAAGGAAAAGAATAGTAGCACATCAAAGAGTGTAGGAACACACCTGGATGGCAAAAGCAGGATATTTAGATAGACTAAAGTATCTTCCCCAAAATACTTAACAATATCAGATGGAAAAATAGTTACTTTTACAGTAGAAAATCCTGACAAACACCACCTTAACCAAGTGATCGAGGTTAACATCACTAGGAATATATATCGACATAATTGACCCCTGGTAGTATGTTCTAATAGCTCTCAGGTATCCTTCCCACTCATGCATAGTCTCATTATAATCATGTGGAATCACCAGCTAAAGCCAGATTGGGGGTCATTCCACAACACGACTAACCAGTACTCTTCAAAGGTGTCAAAGAAAGAAGATGAGGCAAGACTGAGGAACTGGCACAGATTGGAGGAAACTCAAAGATGCAGAACAATTAAATGTGATTCAGAAACCAGAACTGGATCCTGGGAACAGGAGTGGGGAATTACTGGACAACTGGTGGAATCCAAGTAAGTTCTGTAAGTTAGTTATAGTGTTGTACCTCGGTCAATTTCTTACTTATGATCATTTCTCTGTGGTTATATAAGATTTTGACACAAAGAGAAGCTGGGTGAAGGGCATCTGAGAAGTCTCTGTACTTTTCCTGCAACTCCTCTGTAAGTCTAAACTTATCTCAAAGTAAAGAATTAAATGTTAATTTTTAATAAAGTCATACCAAAAATCTCAACAAAATGGAAAATTATTTTAAATTTATAGCTGTGCCACACAATGAAACTTTAAGGATTCAAAGGTATTTTTATTTTTAAATTAATAATACAAAGGAAAAACAAAGACGAGAGACCGTGTGGCCCTAGAGCAGTGGTTCTCAACCTTCTGGCCCTTTAAATACAGCTCATGTTGTTGTGACCAACATAAAATTATTTTCGTTGCTACTTCATAACTGTAATGTTGCTACTGTTATGAATCGTAATGTAAATATCTGATATGCAGGATGATCTTAGGCGACCCCTGTGAAAGGGTGGTTCGACCGCCAAAGGGGTCGCGACCCACAGGTTGAGAACCGCTGCCCTAGAGGGAGAGAAAAAGAACGTTTATGTGTGATTGCAAGAATTGCCGCTCTCGCTCTGGACGATATTCCATTTTGCTTTTCTAAATCTTTTGCGTGGCCCAATGGCACTTCCATCATTAGGTTCTGCAAGTTACTTTCCTATCCCCACAATAAATCTTTTTATACTAAAAAATATATGCTGAAACATCTGGGTTATTCAAGGACACCGAAAAGATTAGTAAATCAGCCAAATTTTCCAGAATTTCAGGAAGAAATTTGTCATATGCATTGAATATGTTTCATGTGAAAGGTGCTACTGTTTGCTATGCATTTAGCTTATCAAAGTGGTTCTTACCAGGTCAAAGATGAACAAAGATCACAAAAGAATGTTTAAAGATGAAGCCAAATCTCAACAAGGAAGAACAAAGACAAAAATAGGAAAGAAAATGCAAAAACATATTTGTCCCACACATAAATTCAATTAAGCTGCTAAAATGCATAATCCAAGCATTATGTGTGCTCCTTAATAAAAACATCGCTGGGATAGTGTATTCTTTGCTTCTTATTTTTTTCCTCTTTTCTCATAATATTAACGTTTTTCATTAATTTTTTAATTTTAGTTTTTCAGTTCTGGAGGCATGGAAAGTGAAGTCCACATGAAGTTTACATCATGTTTATGAGTTGACTTGTGGACTTGAATTTAGAATTGGGCAAAAAAAAATATTAATAGAGCACAAGTCACTGATACCTGGGCACTTTTTAAATTATCTCCTCATATGCTTTCTATGCTTTCTTGTGAATACCTAGATGACACCGTTACCATGGAGATTGGGAAGGGTGTTGTGCAGCAGTTTTTTCATACAATACATCTTGCATAACAAAATAAGAAGAGAGCAGCATCCCAAAGACAGTGATGAGGAGTCACACCTAAGGTTCCAGAGTTCCGGGATGCTTCAGTACGGAGCCTTCCTGCCTTTGTCCTTTGTTCTGATATCTTGGCTCAGGTTCCTCCAAAAGACAGAGCCTGAGACAAGAATCTGCACGCAGGTGGTAATTCTGGAAGGTGATCACAGGAAACAGAAACGAGAGACTGAGAAGAGTAAAACAAAGAAGGTATGAGAAATACATATTTGGTCTCACTTTCTAACAAAAAGGCAATATAAGTAAGTATAGCAGGAATAAACCCATTTGTATGGGTTGATCCTTCTTAGTGGTAAAATTATTAAAGTATTAAAGCATTCACTCTTAATTGTGCATGATGTTGTGGTAAGCAATTAGTTGAGAATACAATCTTAAATCTTCATTGGATGTGGCTATGGTCAAAGAAACCAGTTCATGATTCACAAGGCTCTTTCAATAGACAACTATTTCTCTAGTTCAGGGAGAACAAGGTTGTTTTATGCCAATAATGAAGAGTGAGGAGAGCTGTGCAAAAGTGGAATGTACTGCTTTAAGAGATACAAAGCTCCATATTCGTTCAATGATTCGTAATTCAGTTAAATACCATAAACTATGGTATTGTGCTATATTAAGTGAAGCAGGGGCACACATAGCCAGATCAACTGTAACAGACATGAAAGTGCCATCACAGGTGACACCTGTCAGGAGAGCAGACAGCTGGGCCAAGGATTTGGCTGTGCTTGAGGAATTAGGGAAATCTTTATGGAAGGTGATCAGGACAGAAACTGCTCTCATATGGCCATCTTTTCCTCCTCAAGACTCCTGCAAGGAGGTAGGCCAGAACAGATGCCCCTGTTTTACGAGGAGTCTTTAGGATTTAGCTTTGGCTAGCCTTTTATATGAATTTAATCTCCCCTTTATTTTCTCCCACACAAAGACACTCATCTAATTTTAGATTGATTATGTATCTTCCAAACTAAACTATTCTGAACTGTTCTAAAACTGTGCTAAAACTTCTGAAATTGTGCCTCAGCGAATATTTTAAAGGACTTGTGTCCATTCTGTTCACACAGTCTCTCTACTCTATTGCACTATTCTGGAGCTGCTTAAAAACCCTGGTACCCACCCCACCCTGAGCTAATTGTGATAAAGCTCTTCCCCATCGTGTGGAGTGTTTTCGTGACCTGATTGTGACTCCTGTCCTTTCATGTTGAGGACGCTCATCACTGACATTGATTAGAATGGTGAGAATGTGCTCATACATAGTGTACTAGTATTTATGTTATAACATCAAAACTGACGACTAACTCTGCTGTAGGCTTTCCTTTTGATGATATATTGATGTCACATCAAATAAGAATTCCTCAGTAATGTTTTTCATTTTTCTTAACTTGAAGTTTTATTGCATATTTTTATGAGTCTTACTTTTAGAGATAGGTGACAAAAAATAGATGGTGTTTTGCTTCTTTTTATAGTCCTCTGTCCATTTGCTTCATTAGAAATTACATAGATATTAAATAACCAGTGACAATGGTGAGGGAAGATGTATAACATTAAAGGACAATTCATGTTTTAAAGGGGAAAATATAGATGTTAATGAAACATTGGGAATGCTATTTACAATGATGCATGATATATTTTCCAGTAGTTCAAGTGGTGGCTTTAAAACACAGCCTCCAATTTTTTTTATACACCTCTCATTGAAAGATGGTGACTATAGTCCCTCCCTTGAATTGAGATTCTGTGAAAATTTAGAATGCAGGAAAAGTAACGCCGTGTCGTTTCTTCATGAAACTGACAGCTCTCACTTCCTGTCTCTTGGACCCAGCCACCCTGCTATGAGGAACTCTACCCAGCAGAGATGAATTGCCCCTGTCAAGCTCTGCCCAAACTGCAGATGGAGGAGGAGGGGGAGGAGGAGGAGGATGTGGAGGAAGAGGAGGAGGAGCAGGAGGAGAGAGATGGTTTTTGTTTCAAGCCACTATGTTTTGGAGTGACTTATTATATATATCAGTAGAAACTGGAACATAGAAGTTTATAAAATACTTAATAAAAGTTTTTTTATTTACTAAGTTTATGGGGGGTGATATTAGTTAATAACACTATGTAAGTTTCTGGTGTACAATTCTGTAATATATCATCTGTATATTGCATTGTGTGCTCACCACCCAAAGTCTGGTCTCCCTCTGTTACCATATTGATCCACTTTATACTCTTCATCCTCCCCCCAGATCCCTTCCCTCTGATAATCACCCTTCTGTTGTCTGTGTCTACGATTTTGTTCATCTAAGTACCATACAGAAATTAAAATAAATAAAGTTAATAAGTAATAAATGCATATACATTTTATATGCACATATCAGATATTATTTTATGCACATATCAGTTTGAGAAATGTTCATGTGTCCTCATTATAAATAAGAAAATGGTCACCAAAAGGTTGAGATTTGCCCAAAATTAAAAATTTAATGAGTAGTTATCAGGATTAAAATGCAGTTCTTCAGCTTCCTACTTTGATGTTTTTCCAGTAGGTTGTGCCCCTTTGCTCTCAGCCTTTGTTTAAAAGGCATTTGTTTTCTAGGGCCAGTTTGCACTTAATTGCATTCTTCAAACTATAACTCCAGCATTAATCAGGGTAAAGGAAACTCACATGGGAAGTCAAATGCATGTCCAGACATAAACATTTATTTTTGGACCAAAGCTCCTTTCCTTAGACTTAAGTATTAGTATTAGGTAACAGGACTCTATCCAAACCTCTGGGCAGTAGAGTCAATTATTCCAATAAGCAAAAAAACAAACAGAGCAGCATAAATTCCAGCAATAATGAAAGCAATGGCCAACCAAATTAAAAATTAAAGGTTAGCAAAATAAATATGTCAGATGATCGCCTCGGAGTGTATACAACTTGAGAAGCTACTGACCTATCACTGAAAATAAATTTAAAATAGAAATATCCACCTGTCATCCCAGAAAAAATATCACTTGATGTTTCCATTTCTGTGGTAAACTTACTGAGAAGGGACCCTATGTAACTGGTATCTCTACAGTGTTTGCATCTCATTAACACTCAGTAAATAAATAACAAAATCAAAGTAAAATGCCAAGTGGAAGAGATGAGACAAACCTGATAAAGCCAAGTACAGAGGAGAAAATGTAGGTGGGATGTGAATCTGGTTTGTATAACAGCTGAAGTACCTGGAGCACCGCTCAGGACTCCCACCCCCAGCCAATGAAGCAGGAAACTTCCTTCTGTTTCTGACTAGCAAAATAAAGTAAATATTTCCAACCCCTGTCCCAACGCTTTGGCACACATGAATCAATAAATGTATAAATCTAAATCAGACTTCATGTTCACTAGCTATTCTTGCCGGACAATTTCAGCAGCCAATAAACAATGTCTAGGCCTGGATAGATGACAATTTCTTTTTATATCAAATTTCTCTCTAAAAACAACTTCTCTAACAGCAGTGATAGATGGCTGTTTCTGGGAATGTTCTCTGCGTTGATTTCTCTGCCTTTAATACAACTGTCACTTGTCTGTTTCCAAGGAGTAGCTCAGAATATATTTTAGTTATCTGTTGACCAACCTCTCAAAAATTCTGACTACTAAATGTAAAACACCTGCTACTGATTATACCAGATACTTCATAGAATTCAGGGCTGGGAGTCAGATAGGCCTTGGTTTGAATCCTCAGTATCTTCTATTAGCACTATGTAGTTTAGTATTGGGTAAAATACTAAACCTCTCCAATCTGATCTGTTTTTCTGAGGATTAAATTGGATTAAATGGGAAAACAATCTTGAAGAAATTTTTATTCACCCATGGATAAAAACACAGCCCAATTAGCAAAAAAAAAAAATTAATCTTGTCTATCTCCAAAGCCCCTATTGTACCTACTGCACAATATATATGAAATGCACACTGAAGCATATGGCACAGAGTTAATATTCTATGCAGGAATTTGGGGTGAACATTTAAATATATTGTGATTATAAAACTGTATGCAAATTATCACATTTTCTGGAAACTATAACAACACCACAAGTACTTCTTATGAGAAAATATCCCTTCATAACAATTGTTGGAACATAATTATCTATAGGCCCCTTGCACCTCTGAATGCTTTGCAAGTGAGATATCCTTTCAAGGAGGTTTGTATATTAAAAAATACCCTTGGAAGATAGAGATAATTTCTCCCACAGAAGCAAAGAGTAGGTTTGCTCCCTTAGCAGATAGAGACAGTGTCTCCCTCCACAGCAAAGGTCAGACATGCTTACTAAATAGTATAATAAAGATAATGCTTCTTCTGGAGAAAAGGGGAAGCATGCTTACTGTCCACTATAAAAAATTCAGAAGCCCTAAACTCAGGGTTCCTCTCCTACAATGCAATCAATTATGTTTGCAGGTATATTCTTATTCTCTTCACATCACCTGGTGGAAATTGGGGCTTGGGAAACTGGTGAAAAATGATAATAATCTGGCTACTGCTATTTCTGTGATTTATAAATTGTCCTTCAGCTCTGATCCAAGATGCTTATTTATTCCACCAGCATCCATGAAACTATGATAGGCTAATTTGTCAGTTTTCATGTAGGGTAAAATCTCTGACTATACACAGTCCTTGACAATAGTCTGTAATACATATTTTTAATGTTATGCTGAAATATTTGAAATTGAACTTCAAGGTAATGATAGTAGAGTTACCTTGGACCACAGATTTCCTCCTCAGGTACCTAATGAAATTAATAAAAAATAGCAGCAATCTACTAAAGACGTAGGTATATTCTAAACTCAAAAGATTTCAGAGTGGTAGGTAGGTCAAGGGGAGCAGGATCGAAAAGTGGGTACTGTGTGACTACTATTCTCACTGGCAGCCCATAGAAAGGGAACTGGTAAAAAAAAAGAATACTAAAAACTCATTATGATTGTCAATCTGTAAGCACCTGTTAGGTAGAGAGATGGAAACCCCCAAAAATGTTTAAAAAACAACAACTCTCAGGAGAAAAAGCCATCACAACCACATAAGATATTCAGGTTTGTAGTGAACGCTACCATGATTCATCATTTCCACGACTGCTTGAATTATGTCCCCAAAAAAGATATGTTGAAGTCTTAGACCCTGATACTTCAGAATGTGACTTTATTTGATATAAGCCACTTCAGAGGTAATTGGTTGAGATGAGGTTATACTGGAGTAGGTTGGGATCCTAATTCAATGTGACTAGTGTCCTTGTCAGAAGGTAAGAAGACAGACACACAGGAAGATAACCATGTGACAATGGAGGCAGAAAATGGATTGATAAATCTACAAGCCAACAAACATCAAGAATTACTGGCCACCACCGGCAGCTAGGAAGAGTCAAGGAAAGATTCTACCCAAAGTTTAGAGGAAGAATGACCCTGCTGACACCTTGATTTTGGGTTTTTGGTCAACAAAATTTCTGTTGTTTTAAGGCACTCAGTTTGTGGTCCTTTGTTATGGCAATCCCAGGAAACCAATGCAAGAAAAATATCTGAAACTTGAGGAACAGACCCATGAGAACAGCACACGCAAAGGCTGAATAAAGCCCAACTTGAACTTTCCTCAACAGGCCCCACCTGCCATGGCCCCCTACTCCATCTTACCACCATTCCAATGAGACAGAAGGAAAATAAGATAAAGTGTGCTGTTCTTCTGCAAATCAGAGAAGATAAGGTCTTAGGTTAGTCTCTTTTTCTCACTCTCCAAAGCCAATTCATCATCAGATTCTGCTGCCATTCAAATACATTCAGAACTCCTCCCTCCCTGATCAACTCCACCACAATCACCTCCCCCACTTCCACTATTGTCTCTCAACTGAATCCTTGCTGCAGCTTTTTAACTGATTTTTCTAATATTCTCATGGCCCTTATACTCTATGTCTATACTGCAGTAAGAACAATCCTATTAAATGCAAGTCAAATCATGTCACTCTGCTCAAAATTCTTCAAAGACTCCCCATCATTCTTACTATTAATACCTAAATCCTTACAAGAACCAGGCAACTTGCTACTCTTTGACCTACCCTCCCACTGTCCTTCCTCTACACTGGCTTCCTTGATGATCCTCAAACACACCAAGTCCACTCCCATCTCACGGCATATTCTTCTGCCTAGAACATGCTTCCTCCAGATAACTATATGGTTTGTTTCCTCACAGTCTAAAGATTTCTAATTAAAAGATCCCTTATCAGTGTCTCCTCTCTTAACCACTCAAAAATATTAACCCTCCCACCCCTAGATGTCCTTACCCTACTTTATTTTCCTAATATATATTTATTCATATCCATCTAAGATAGAGATATGTTGGTTTATTGGTATACTGTACTGATATATGATTATTGGTTTATTGTCTGGTTCCTCCTACTAAATTGTAAGTCCTTTGAGATCAGGGACCTTTCCTATTTTGTTCACTATTACATTCCCAATGCTTAGAACAGTGCCAGGGACATAATACCCATTGGCCAAAATATTTATTGTTAAATAGGTAAAGATGAGTTCTATGTACTATCTAGTAGATATACTTACAAGAGTAACTGGAAAGGTCTAGACAGAGATGCCCTACATGGACTGAGTAAGATAAAGTGTGCTGCAGTTAAAAATAAGAATGAAGGAAGAAAGAAATGTAGACTACAGTCCCCAGAAGACAGATGACAAAAGACAGAGGGTATGACTTATTCATCTTTTAATCAAAATTGTTGCTTAATATACATTTAATTAACTTTGTTTTATAAATATCATACAGCTTGTTCTTTTGTAAAAAAATTATTTTTATTGATTTCAGAGAGGAAGGGAGAGGGAGAGATAGAAACATCTATGATGAGCCCTAGCTGGTTTGGCTCAAATAGAGCATGAGAGAGAGAAACATCTATGATGAGCCCTAGCTGGTTTGGCTCAGTGAATAGAGCATCGGCCTGCCAACTAAAGGGTCCTGGGTTCGATTCTGGTCAAGGGAACATGCCCGGGTTGTAGACTCAATCCCCAGTGTGGGGCATGCAGAAGGCAGTAATCAATGATTCTCTCTCATCATTGATGTTTCTTTCTTTCTTTTTTTACTAGAGGCCTGGTGCACAAATTTGTGCATGGGTGGAGTCCTGCTGGCCAGCCCCAATTGGGGGCCAATGGGGCCAGGCAGGCTGGGGGGAGGAGACATGGGTGGTTGGCCAGCAGGCGCCGCCCCCTTGTCGAACTCCTGGTGGAAATCCATTTGCATATTAGCCTTTTATTGCTAGATGTAGGATTGATTTCAGAGAGGAAGGGAGAGGGAGAAAGAGATAGAAACATCAATGATGAGAATCATTGGCTACCTCCTGCATACCCCCCACTGGGGATCGAGCCTGCAACCCCAGCATGTGCCCTGACCAGGAATCAAACCATGACCTCCTGGTTCATAGGTAGTTGCTCAACCAGAGCCACGCTGGCCAGGCACATTTTGTTCTTTTTATTATAGCAATAGTCAAGTCAGAGTGGCAATTTATATTTTCCCTTCCTATTGTTTATAATAACACTTTTTCTCCCTCGGAATACAACCGACATTTGTAATGATTCACTCAGTCATAATCCCAGTAAGTAAATGTCCACTATGGGAAATTCATCCTCTATAAAAATGGATTCTTTAGGACATCACCAAAACAATTTCAGTATCTAAAATGAATGCAAATCCAGCAAGTAGGTGTCTTTCAAATTTGATATTTAACCCAAACATAAAGTTCATTGTATAGCCCTGACAGGTTTGGCTCAGTGGATAGAGTGTCGGCCTGCGGACTGAAGGGTCCTGGGTTCGATTCCGGTCAAGGGCATGTACCTTGGTTGTGGGCACATCCCCAGTGGGGGGTGTGCAGGAAGCAGCTCATCGATGTTTCTCTCTCATCAATGTTTCTAACTCTCTATCCCTCTCCCTTCCTCTCTGTAAAAAATCAATAAAATATATATATTTTTTTAAAGTTCATTGTATATTTTAATGGTAATTATTAAAATTAAAATTTAATAATTAACCCATAGTGTATTAATTAACCCTCACCAATAATATAATTCTTTTTTTTCTCTGAGTCAAATTTACCTTCCTTAATTCTCACACTCTTTAATAACTCTGCATATAGTAAAACAAATGTTAATATTTTACATTTCCTTCACATTTTCACTAGCCACATAAGGAAGTGTAATACCCCTCAAAAATAATTTTCAGAGGCATAAAAGGTAGGGAGCAAAATTTACAATTATATTTTTCAAATTGAATTCTGCAAGTTTTTGAAAAGATTAAAACATCTTCAAAGCAATGATTTCAAACCTTGAAAATAAGCAAACTAACACAGAATTCAAATCTGTGGCTAGCCAACACATGGCCAGTGGGTGTGCTCCTTACTGCGTCAAATTCCTGTTGCCCAAAGTTAATGTATAAACTTGTCAAATATAGTAATGAGCCTGACACAACTGTGTGCATCACAAGCCTAGCAAGGCATTTACAAGCATATAAACTATTGGGATAAATTGTTTCCTGGACTTCTTGGATTACAATGTTATTGGAACTTGGCATTGGAGGGAATTGGAACTTAATGAACTTTAGATGAACTGGGCTATGGGCGATTGCCCTTAATGAATCATTGTGACAGAGGCTTCTTTCCTTCTTCTTCTTCTTTTTTAATAGGGAAGTGAGCTCGGGGAGAGTTAGTTTATTTCCATCTAAAGCTCCATGAGAATTTGCAAGGTTAGTGGGAGTATCAGACTTGGCTTTGATGAATCACTGAAAGGGTTCACTTGCTGAACACTAGGGATCCCGCAGATTGCCAAGCATCTAGAAATACAACCTTCCACCGCAATTTACAAAATAAACGTGGAAGCAATTTAGAGTACTTCGTTCCTCCCAAACAGTTCATCAGTCAAACGCAAACTAACTGCGCACTGGCACACTCTCAGCATCAGCCTGGGGAACTGCCTTTGGGTTCTCAGGCATAAAGAGGTTTTTGTTTATTTTTTCAAAGGAAGATACAGTTTAGTTCAAAGATCATGAATTAAAATAAAAGCATAAATAGAAAAGGAACTTATGATAAGCCCAACGTGACTGATTTTTAAGAACAGGGTAGCTTCTCAAAAAGACCTTTTTATTTAATGCACAACAGTGATATTTACTTTATAAAATATTTTTAAATTTGCTTTATCATGAGAAATTTACTCTACCTCTGGGTCATTTTCATCCCCAACATGATTCTATCCCAGCTGAGCATATATATAAATTCAAGCTTTAAAGCATATTTAGCCCTAGCCGGTTTGGCTCCGTGGATAGAGCGTTGGCCTGTGGACTGAAGGGTCCCAGGTTCGATCCCGGTCAAAGGCACATGCCTGGGTTGCAGGCTCGATCCCCAGTAGAGGGCGTGCAGGAGGCAGCCAATCAATGATTCTCTCTCATCATTGATATTTCTATCTATCTCTCCCTCTCCCTTCCTCTCTGAAATCAATAAAAATCTATTTTAAGGAAAAAAAATTAAATAAAGCATATACGTCAGCCTGTTTTGCTATTGTTTTCTTTGAAGGAAAAAGGTTGGTATTTGTAGAGATAAGTAAAATCTTTGTGTTCCTTTTTGTTATTTTTTAAATTTTATTTTTCAATTGCATTTTACTTGCAATTTTATTTTGCATTAGTTTCAGATGGTTAGACACAGTGGTTAGACAATAATATACTTTACAAAGTGATCCCCATGGCACCATATATAGTTATTCTAATATTATTGACTATATTCCCTCTGCTGTACTTTTACATACCTGGGACTGTTTTGTAACTACCAATCTATATTCTCAATCCCTTCCTCTTTCTCACCGAGTCCCCCAACACCCCCGCCCCTCTGGCAGCCATCAGCCTGTTCTCTGTAACTATGAGTCGGTTTCTGGGTTTTGGGGGGGTTTTTTTGCTTCCTTAAATTGTTCTTTAGATTCCAAATATAAGTGAAATCATATGATAATTGTCTTCCTCTGACTTATTTCACTCAACATAATACCGTCTAGGTCCATCCATGTGTCATAAATAATAAGATTTTATTCTTTTTTATGGCCAAGTAATATTCCATTGTGTATATATACCACCACTTTTTAAAAAATTGTTTAATATGATTTTATTGATTTGAGAGAGGGGAAGGGGGAGGGAGAGATAGAAACATTGATGAGAGAGGAACATCAACATTGATCGGCTGCCTCCTGCACATGCCCTGCTGGGGATCGAGCTCACAAGCCAGCCATGGACCCTGACCCAGAATCCAATGGGCAACCTCCTTGTGCATGGGTCAACTCTCAACCACTGAACCACACCAGCCGTGTAGTACCACCACTTTTCTATTCACTCATTTATTGATGGGTACATAAGTTGCTTCCATATCTTGGCTATCGTACAATGAATGTAGAGGTGCATATATTCTTTCAAATTAGTGCTTTGGGTTTATTTAGATATATACCTAGAAGTCAAATCGCTGGGTCATAAGGCGTTCCATTTTCAATTTTTTGGAGAAACTCCATACTGTTTTCCATAGTGACTGCACCAATCTGCATTCCCACCAACAGAGCATGAAAATTCCCTTTTCTCCACATCCTTGCCAAGTATCGTTGTTTGTTGATTTATTGATGACAGTCCTTCTGACAAGTGTGAGGTGGAATCTCATTGTGGTTTTAATTTTCATTTTTCTAATTTTTAGTGACATTGAGCATCTTTTCATATCTCTATAGCCATCTATATGTCATCTTTGCAGAATTGTCTATTTTCAGTGGTTCTCAACCTTCCTAATGCCGCAACCCTTTAATACAGTTCCTCATGTTGTGGTGACCCCCAACCATAAAATTATTTTCGTTGCTACTTCATAACTATAATTTTGCTACTGTTATGAATCATAATGTAAATATCTGATATGCAGGATGTATTTTCATTGTTCGCGACCCACAGGTCCTTTGCCCATTTTTAATTGTATTGTTTGGGTGTGTGTTTTTTTAATGTTTTCTATGTCTTATTTTTTGTTTGTTTGGTTTTTGGTCAATCCTCACCTGAGGATATTTTTCCATTTATTTTTAGAGAGAGTGGAAGGCAGGGGAATGGAGGGAAACATTGACGTGAGAGAGAAACATTGATTGGTTGCCTCCCTCATGTGCCCAGACTGGGGCTGGGGATCGAGCCTGCAACCGAGGTAGGTATATGCTCTTGACTGGAATCAAACCCAGAACCCTTCAGTTCACAGGCCGACGCTCTATCCACTGAGTTAAACCTGCTAGGACTAGTTCTATGTATTCTTTATAAATTTTAGATATTAACTCCTTATTGGATTTATCATTGGCAAATACGTTCTCCTATTCACTAGGTTTCTTTTTGTTTTGTTTATTGTTTCCTTTGTTATGCAAAACCTTTTTATCTTAGTGTAGTCCCACTTATATATTTTTTATTTTGTTTCCCTTGCTTGAGGAGATATATTGGAAAAGATATTGCTGAGAGAAATGTCAAAGAGTTTACTGCCAATGTTTTCTCCTAGGAGTTTTATGGTTTTGTGTCCTACATTTAAGTTATGGTTTCCTGTCTTACATGTAAGTCTTTTATCCATTTGGAGTTTATTCTTGTGTATGGTGTAAGTTGGTGGTCTAATTTCACTTTTTTGCATGTATCTGTTCAATTTTCCCAACACCATTTATCGAATAGACTGTCTTTATCTCATTGTTTGTTCTTGCCTCATTTGTCATATTTCTGGGCTCTCTATTCTATTCATTGATCTATGTGTCTGTTTTTATGCCAATACCATATTGTTTTAATTACTCCACTAGCCTTGTAGTATAATTGTAGTATAATTTGATATCAGGTAGTGTGATATCTCCCAATTTGTTCTTCTGTCTCAAGATTGTTGTGGCTATTCGAGGACTTTTGTCATTCCACATAAATTTTTATGATTATGTGTTCTAGTTCTGTGAAATATGTCATTGGCATATTATGATAGGTGTTGCTTTGAATCTGTAGATTGCTTTGGTAGTATGAACATTTTAGCAATGATAATTCTTCCTATTTGTTAGCATGGCATATACTTCCATTTATTTTTATCTTCTTCAAGTTCTCTCTTCAATGTCTTATAATTTTTGGAGTACAGTTCTTTTACCTCCTTGGTTAAATTTATTCCTAGGTATGTTTTGATGCAATTGTAAAGATTGTTTTCTTAGTTTCTATTTCTAATAGTTCATTAGTGATGTATAAAAGTAAAACTGATTTCTGAATATTTACTTTGTATCCTGCTACTTTACTGAATTTATTAGTTCTAATAATTTTTTTGGTGCAACCTTTAGGGTTCTCTATATATAGTATCATGTCATCTGCAAATAATGACAGTTTTACTTCTTTCTTTCCAATTTAGATGTCTTTTATTTCTTCTTCTTGCCTGATCACTGTGTTGAGGACTTTCAATACTATATTGAAGAAGAGTGGTGAAAGTAGACATCTCTTTCTTGTGCCTGATCTTAACAGAAACACTTGTAGATTTTCCCAATTGAGTATGATGTTAGCTGTAGGTTTGTAAAATATGGCCTTTATTATGTTGAGGTATGTTTCCTCTATTCCCACTTTACTGAGACTTTTTATCATAAATGGGCGTTGGATTTTGTGAGATGCTTTTTCTGAATCTATTAACATAATCATATGATTTTTATCCTACCCTTTTTTTAATGTGGTGTATCATGTTAATTGATTTGTGAATATTGAACCAACCTTGCAACCCAGGAATAAATCCCCATTGTAGGATATTTTTATTGTATGTTGGATCCAGTTTGCTAATATTTTGTTGAGGATTTTAGCATCTATGTTCATCAGGGATATTGGCTTATAATTTCCTTTCTTTGTAATGTCTTTATCTGGTTTTTGAAATTAGAATAATGCTGGCCTTGTAAAACGAGCTTGGGAATTTTCCCTCTTGACTCTTTTGGAATAGTTTGAGGATAGGTGTTAGCTCTTTGAATTATTTAGTAAAATTCACCTGAAAACCTATCTGGTCCAGGACTTTTGTTTTGGGGAATCTTTTTATATCACTGCTTTGATTTCGTTGGTTGTAATCATTCTATTTAGAGTTTATATTTCTCTTTTATTCAGTCTTGTAAGACTGTATATTCCTAGGAATTTATCCATTTTTTCCAGGTTGTCCAATTTGTTGCCATATAATTGTTCATAGTATTTTCTTTTTTTAAAAAAATATTTTTATTTATTTCAGAGAGCAAGGGAGTGGGGGAGAAAGAAACAACAGTGATAGAGAGAATCATTGATTGACTGCCTCCTGCACACCCCGCACTGGGGATCGAGCCTGCAACCCCAGCAGGTTCATAGGTTGACATACAATCACTGAGCCACTGCGGCCAGACTGTATTATTTTCTTATAATCCTTTGTAGTTCTCTGGTGTCATTGTCCCTTCTCTGCTTTCTTTTCTGATTTTATTTATTTGGGTCCTCTCTCTCTTTTTTGTCCTTTCTAAAATATATATTTTTTTTATTGATTTCAGAGAGGAAGAGAAAGGGAGAGAGAGAGAGAAACATCAATGATGAGAGATAATCATTGATCGGCTGCCTCTTGCATGCCCCCTATTGGGGATCTAGGCCACAACTCGGGCATGTAACCTGACCAGGAATCCAACCATGACCTCCCAGTTCATGGATTGATGCTCATCCATTGAGCCATACCAGCCCAGCATCTCTCTTTTTTCCTTGATGAGTCTGGTTAAAGATCAATCTTGTTGATATTTTCAAAGAACCAGCTCATGGTTTCATTAATTTTTTGTTACTTTTTAGACTCTATTTTGTTTTATTCCATTTTGATCTTTATTATTTCATTCCTTTTATTCACTTTGGGCTTTGTTGGTTGTGTTTTTCTAGTTCCTCTAGGTGTACAGTTAGACTGTTTATTTGAGATCTTTTTTGCTTCTCAAGGTAGGCCTGTATTGCTATGAATTTCCCTTTTATGACTACTTTCACTGTGTCCCATAGATTTGAGGTTATGTTTTCATTTTCATTTGTGTCAAGGTATCTTCTGATTTTTTTTCTTGATCTCATTGTTAACAAATTCATTGTTTAGAAACATGATATTTAGCCTCCATGATTTTGTGTGTTTTTTAGTTTTTTTCTTGTAATTGATTTCTACTTTTATACCATTGTGGCCAGAGAAGATGCTTGATATAATTTCAATCTTTTTATATTTATTGAGAATTGTTTTGTATCTTAATATGTGGTCTATCCTGGGAAATGTTCTATGTGCACTTGAAAAGAATATATATTCTGCTGATTTGGGGTGAAATGATCTGAAGAGATTAATTAAATCCATCTAAGCTAATATGTCATTTAAGGTCACTCTTTCCTTGTTGATTTTCTGTCTGAAAGATCTATCCATTAATGTCAATATGGTGTAAAATTTCCTACTATGATTGTTTCATTGCTGATCTCTCCCTTTATGTCCATCAATATTTGCTTTATATATTTATGTGCTCCAGTGATGAGTGAATGAATGTTTACATCCTCTTGTAGAACTGATCCCTTTATCATTATGTAATGTCCTTCATTGTCTCTTATTATAGTCTTTGTTTAAAAATCTATTTTGTCTGATATAAGTATTGCTACCCCAGCTTTTTAAAATTTCCATTTGCATGAAATATTTTTCCAGCCCTTTACATTAAGCCTGTCTGTGTCTTTCAATCTGAAGAGAGTACCTTGTAAACAGCATATATATGTGTCTTGTTTTCTTATCTATTCAGCTACTCTATATTTTTTATTTATTTATTTATTAAATATGTTTTTATTGATTTAAGAGAGGAAGGGAGAGGGAGAGAGAGATAGAAACATCAATGATGAGAGAGAATCATTGATCAGCTGCCTCCTGCACATCCCACAGGGGATCGAGCCTGTAACCCAGGTATGTGCCCCTGACCAGAATCGAGCCCAGGACCCTTCAGTCCACAGGCCGACACCCTATCCACTGAGCCAAACTAGCCAGGGCTACTGTATATTTTTTATTAGAGCATTTAATTATTTGCATTTTAAAGTGATTATTAACAGGTATATAGTTATTACCATTTTAATATTTATATTTATAGTCCTTTTTCCCACTTTTTTCTTCTTAAATAAGTCCCTTTAACATTTCTTGTAATACTGGTTTGGTGGTAATGAATTCCTTTAGCTTTTTCTTGTCTGGGAAGCTCTTTATTTCTCCTTCAGTTTTAAATGATAGCCTTTGGGGTAGAAAGTAGTCTTGATTATAGGCCCTTGTTCTTTATCACTCTTAATATTATATACCAATCCCTTCCGACCTGAAAAGTTTCTGCTGAGAAATCAGATAACAGTCTTATGGGATTTCCCTTGTAGGTAAGTAACTATCTTTCTCTTGCTGCTTTTAAATTTCTCCATAAATATAAGGTTTTACTTGAATTTCTTAAAAATAAAAATAAAAAAGGAGCTTCAGGGAAAAATAAAAATGGTGCCATTTCACAATTCTGGATCTCAAATCAAAAGATACAAATTATAACATCAACTGACCCCTCTAAGAATAATTTAATTAGTAAGTGATAATTTTTATACACCCAATGTCTAACTCAGTGTTGTGATTGTTAACAAAGGAGAAAATATTTATTCTACCACCTATTCATTTAATTTTCCCTCCTCCCTTTTCTCCTTTTTCTCTTTCTGCCAGCACCACAGCTATACATTTGTGTCCCTATCCATTTATCTTTGCATTATAAAGTAACAAAACTGTCATTTTAGTTCCTAGAACAGGCATGAAAATCACTGCTAATCATATAAGCTATTAATCTGAATATTTGTCACATGATATCTGAATATCTGTGAGGAACTCAAAAAATAAATCAAGAACAATGTCTTCTTCCTGATGTAACTTTTTCTACTCCAGATAAAAGAACAATGTTTATTAATGACCAAGATATTATGTAATTTAAAGTAATATGATGACCCAGTGAAAATGCTCCAGATAAACCCTAGCTCATTTAAATTCAGCATAGTTAAAACAAGGTTTACCTGGCATTTGAAAAAAGCTATAGTTTATTTCCCTAAAATGCTTTTCAGAGTCTGACCCTATCAATTTATACTAACACTAGTAGCCCTGTGCACAAATCTGTGCACCAGTAGCTCTCTGTGGAGCCTGGCCACTCCACGCCCGCTGCCCAGAGGCTCTCCACGGCCCAGAGGCCCATCCGTGGTTGGGCACAGAACGCTTGCCTTGTCACCGCAGTGACGGGGGGACTCTGGCGGGGCTGAGAGGATTGGGCGCCGCCATCTTGTGGCTATGGGCGCTGCCATCTTCGTGATGGAGTGATGGTTGATTTGCATATTACCCTTTTATTAGATAGGATGTTCAATTGTACACATCATTATCAGCTTCTTAAATATAAGCAGTCTAAAATCTATCATTAGTATCATTAGCTTCCATATTTTCTCCACTTTCATTTTGAATTGGATGCATAGATTATAGCAGAAACAGACTCAGATGGACCACTGTTATAAATGAATATGGTGCTATCACACAAATGTTTGCTTTCTTTGAGGAATGTTAGAGAAGTAGAGATCAAAATGACAGCTGGGAGGACTGACAGCCAGCCAGTGAGACTATACCCTTATATCACATCCTAATCATTCCAAATTATTTATGAGTTTCTTTCCCTACCAAATTATGCCAGTTTTAGAACCAGACCATCTGGGTTAGAATCCAGCTTCACCAGCCTTGGGGAAGTCACTTGTGTTCTCTGTAACTCAGTTTCTACATCTGTAACATGGGTGTAATACTAACTAACCTCATGGGATTGTTATAACAATGAACTAAATCACCTAAGTGTCTCAGGTTTGATTCCCAATCAAGGGCACATACTTGGATTGTGGGTTTGCTCCCTACCCCTGGTTTGGGCACGTGTGGGAGGCAACCAGTCAATGTGTCTCTCTCACATTGATGTTTCTCTCTCTCTTTTCCTTTCCTTCACTCCCTCTCTTCCTCTCTCTCTCTCTGAAAAGCAATGGAAAAAATATCCGTATTTGAGAATTAAAAAAATAAAAACTACTATAAAATAGAATATTAGTCAGCCATAAAAAAGAATGAAATCTTACCATTTGCAACAACATGGATGGACCTAGAGGATATTATGCTCAGTGAAATAAGTGAGACAATGTAAGACAAATACCGTATGATTTCAATTATATGTAGAATCTAAAAAAAAAAAAAAAAACACAAAGTAAATGAGCAAACAAAGCAGAAACAAACTTATAGATACAAAACAGTGGTTGCCATATGGGAGTGGGGTTAGGGGGCTAGGTGAAAAGGTGAAGGGACTAAGAAGTACAAATTGGCAATTACAAAATAGTCATGGAGATATAAAGTACAGCATAGGGAACATTGAGATGATAATAATGTATGGTGCCAGGCGGGTACTGAACTTATCGGGAGATCACCTTGTAGGTTATATAATGTCTAATCAGCATGATATACACCTGAAACTAATGTAATGTTGAATTTCAACTGCATTTGAAAATTTTTTAATAATTTTGATGTAGTGGGGATGTGGGGAGAAAGTGCACAGATAAAACAAGATTGGCAAATATCAGTAATTCTTGAATCTGGGCTTTGTGGAGTTTCTTTACATTATTATTCTTATGTATGTTTTCATATTTATAAAGTAAAATTTAGTCCAGCCAGTGTGTCTCAGTGGCTGAGCACTGACCCGGTCAGGGCACATAGTCAAGTTGTGGGCTCGATCCCCAGTAGGGGGAGTGCAGGAGGCAGCCAATCAGTGATTCTCTCTCATCATTGATGTTTCTACCTCTCTATTCCTTTCCTTTTCTATCTGAAATCAATAAAAATATTTTTTTAAAAATAAATTAAGTATAATTTAAACACAATGATCTGAGCCTCTATATATGAAGCATAGAGTAAGGACTAGACAAAAGGTAACTATTACATTTATTCCTCTTATCAACTGATGAAGCAAACTGATATACCAGTTTGAGCCAGTAATATTCTAACTGCAGACACCTCATTACACAGTCTATATCTTAGCTTTCTTGAAGGTCTAAAAACTTTATTATGTCAATGTACTCAAAAGTTTCTCAAAATGTGATCCAAACTAACTAAACATGGAAATGTTAATAAACCTTTGCACCAACTTATTAATTTATATTCCAGGGAGATTCAGTTAGTAGTTAGAAGAGCAAAAATTCAGGAGCAATATAATCCCCATAGCATTTTTTTTACCTAAGAAAGGCATAATAAATTGGAATTCAGATGGGTTGATGCTACCAATTAAGTTATGCTTATATGTCATTGCTCAGTCACTCCTACAGTAAAAATAGGAAACAGACAAAAATCTCATCTCAACTCCCTTCCCTTTCTACATACTATCCTATCTTCTCTCATGTTCCCCCTTCATGGCATAATTTATTAAGAAAATGTCCTGCACCCTCCAACTCTTACACCCATTCTAATTTGGCTTCCACAGCTCATCAAAACCACTCTCAACCTCAGGTCACCAACGACCTATCCGCCTGTTAAATGTCAGTAAGACAAAATTTCATCTTAGAGTTTTATTCTATTTTATATATCCACATAATTCTACATGATGACCCCTCTTCCCTTCTAAAACTATCTTTTCCATGACATCAAACTATTCTGGTTATTTCTTCACATTCTGGCCTCACCTTTGCTGGCTCCTCCACTCTCATTGCCTTTAAATATTAAAATTTGACGAGGCTCAGTTCTAACTTGTTCTTTCACCATTATATGCTCTCTACCTAGATTCACCAGTATTTTCTAAATTGACATTTTTCACCCAGAATTCATCTCTAAATTTCAGATCTATATAACAAGTGCCTATTTGACATCTCTAGGATGTCACAAGTTACTTGAAATATATACAAAACTGAATTCATCATCTTTCGGCCAGCCCAATTTGCCTCCTGTATTCCTCACAAGACATCCAGTTCTACATAGCAAAAGAAGAAAAAATAGTAGTTTCCCTGACATCTCATTTTCTTTATTTCTTGTGCATACATGAATTATGCGTGTGTGTGTGTGTACTTGTATGTGTGCATGCTGATGTGTGTGAGCCTCATAGGAGCATTGCTGAGTAGTTCTGAGTGCCTGTTTGAGTTTTATAATAATTAAGTTAAACTAAAGTCAATCAATAGAGTGTGTGATTTGCTCCAGAAACATGCAACTCCTCAGAGCAGGAACAGAGGTTGAACAGTTAGGTTTAATCGGGGTTGGGTTTTGCAAGGTGAGTATAATGGAAGAAGAGAAAGGTAAGGAATCGGAGAACTAAAAGGGAGTGATGATAATAATACATCATGAAATTTAATGTTGAATAATAAAGATGTTAATAAAAAAGGGAGTAATGATTAATAGAAATACTAGCTAGATCAGTGGATTGGAGGCCTTCAAGGGGCCAAAGATAACGAATGGAGCAGATTGGAGATCGTGAATAGAATGCTTAAAATCAAGGAAATGAGCGCTAAATTTTGAGGAACTGCAAAGAAATGTGCTAAAGTAGGTAGTTAGAAATGGTAGGGGAGAGAGGCATATCACAATATCTAATCTATTCATTTGTTTTCACCACTGCATCCCTGCTATCTGTTACCATGTATGGAAATGTACAATAATACACCTCAATTGGTGTTTTGTTAAATTATACAACATAAATAATAATTTTTATATTTGTTTCCTAGGTCAGGACCAGAGTTATTTCTAAATTACCTATAACCGTATTTTTCTTTTTTTAAAAAAGAGACAATAACAAAAATAAGTATATCTACTACTGAGGATATCAATGTTTGCTGAAGTCTCATGTGCAACTGAATAAAGTTAAAATGCTCATTACAGGGAAAACATAGCTATAAGATGCACATTAGTGAAATTCTGTACATGTAAAAAGCATGGGAGAAATAACTAAAAATATAAAAAAATTATATTTCTGTAGTAAGATCTTAAAAGGCAAATGTGGATAAGCAATATAAATCTCAATATATTTTATTCTTCAGAAATACTTTACACATGTCATTGTTAAAAAATGATACTTCCTCTATAGGTTTAAAAGTAAAAAGAAAGAATTTGCATTTTTAGTAAATAGTCCACCCTGGCATGGGAGATGTGGTTTAGTGCCTTCTCACAAGGCAACAGAAACTTATGTTTACATTTTGTCTCTTTAAAAAATATATATCTGAATTGGCAAATGAATAAATAATGTAGTAGAAACTCTATTACAAACTTAGCCAAGACATTCTAGCATGTGAAGATATGCTAAGCACTCATAATTGTATTGTTTCTGGTAAAGTGCTGCATTCATACTTTTATATATAAAATTTTTTCAGAAATAAATGTTTTTGATGTATATAATAACAATAACATTTCAAAAATGTTAAAAACCACAATACTTCCCCATCAGCTCTAGAGCTAGTATGTATTTAGTTCTATATGAATACAGTTATACAATTCAGTTATCTTGTGATATTTCATACACTCTTCAAAATTCTCTAAATTAGTGTCATTAGACTGAGTGTCAGCACTAGTCTAAATTACTCGGCATAGCACATACCAAATCCAGGCGTGTAAATATAAATAAACATTTTTATTAATGATGACATAAAAAGTTAAGCCTGTAACTTACAGACAGAATTATTGGTTTAAATGTCTACAAAAATACTTCTCAAGAGGAATTATTCAGTTATCCTACAAGCATATCCTTTTAACTGTAATCATGCTTTTAAATTGCCAGACCTGAACGATAAAATAAACCACCCCAAACTCTTAAAATATAGGTTTTGCACTGCTTTAAAAAATTTTTATCTCAATGTAACCGTAACAGACCAAGAGTGGGTGTGAAATCCACAAATGTGAGCAGCGTTTCTTATCATTGCTTCCCCTGAAGTTTAATCACAGAAGCAGCAAGAGTGCATAGACTGATCTTCCTTATTTTTTGATACTACATGGGAAAAGGGCAATTTTCAAAGGTAACTGAAGTCCAATCATAACATTTTTCATTTAAACTCAACATCTCAAATTGCAACCTGGAGGTGAATCACAAAACCATTATAATGCCCCCATTTCTCAAGGAGATGGGCCAACATGTCCAATTTTTTACAAGAGTGATATTTCACAGATGTCATGAGGAAACCGAAACAGAAAAAAAGCTTTAAAATGCAAACGACATTTTGTGACATTTTTAAGCACTAAAAATGGGACTGGGGGAAGAAATAACAGATTATAGAAATGAGAAAATAAAGTGGTTTCTCTTCAGATGCCAGGTGTTACTAGTGCTACTGGAGATATAGCATCAATCAGTCAAGAAACTCTTTTTAAAAATATATCCTAAAATTTGAAAGCCAAATCTTAGAGAGAAGTGACATTTCAAAAGTAGAAATTATATTTTCCCTGCTTTTGTCATTTCATTACTTGTTATCAGAGAAAGGAGAGAGGAAAAGTAAATCCCAAGCCAGATAAGTTTTGCTACTTACTCCTGGTCCCCAGAATGGTTGGGTGGCCATGGGCAGGTGTGTCATGGAGGGATAGTTGATGGCAGGAAGATGACTAAATAAAATTACAGAGTCACGTATGATTCTGGCCTACACCTTCTTGTCCAAACTCCATGTAAATACTGTCTGGAATTCTGGTCACCTGATATTTAAGGAATATAAAAGTAGATGTCCTAATTAGATAGCACACAGGTACTATGGGTGCAGCAGGTCTTAAGCATAAGTCATTACTAGTATGTAACTATCACCAAGTATTGTAATAAAAGGTTTTCATTAATTATTTTAATTAAAGTTGAATTCCTTTAATTTTGTTATTTTGAGATGGTCAAGATAATTCCCCCAAAATAGCCTAGGGAGGTAGAAATGGAGTAGACATAAATAAAGCCTCTAAACACATTTGATTGACATTTGAGTCACATTCCATACTAATTCTCTGAGACTAGATTCTCATGACGCTCTGCCTTTAAATTCTTTTAAAAGTATATAGTCTTCATATGTCTAATTGCATAGATCACTGCAATGTGACATTAAAATTGATATTTCAGCTCACACTCAAAACAGTGTTTCACAGTAGAGATACTATTAATATTTGAGGTAGAACAATTTTTCAAACTGGTCCACAAAATCCAGCCTTGACATCTCTGAACTGGAGCAGAGGCCACAGGGATAAGATACCAAAGGGCTGGCTTAGAAGGGAAAGTCGTTTGACCAACACATCACTCTCTGCTTTATTTCATTCTCCCAAGTCTCCCATCATGCCCACAAGCAACTACTGATATATAGATGAGTAGTTCTGTAATAATAAATTAGTTTGCATTTTTAAAAGAATTGTATATAAGTGAAATCATATAGTATATACATAATATTTTTTATCTGCCTTCTTTCACTCGGCATAATCATTTTGAGATGAAGCGATGTTGTAGTGTGTAACAATAGTTCATTCCATTTTATTGCTCACTAGTATTCCATTGTATGGATACACCATAATGTGTTTATTCACTCATAAGCTGATGGACATTTGGGTTGTTTCCAGTCTTTGGTTATACAAATAAAAGCTGCCATGGACATTCACTTACAAGTCTTTCTATGGATATTTGCTGTGGGGAAGCATGAGACTTGGTTGGAAAGTTTGTAAAGAGGACATTCTGAGAGAAGGGAAGTGTGTGGAAGGCCGCCTGCCCTGTTTATAGGACTACCGACTTAGGGGAGTGTCGAAGGTGGTGCCCTAATTATTCCTTGACCTTTCCAAACAAGTCTGTGCATGTGCAGACCCCCGGGTGTTTACTGGAATCCTTATGCTTAATCCCTGGATGCCCTCGCCTAGAGTACAATGTAAACATATGTCCTCCCAAGATTACTCACCCTACTGACTGCATCTAAAGATAAAACTGCAATAAAAGGCTAAGGAGGCAGGCAATGGAGGCTGCCTGGCTGCTCTCAGTCAGGTCCTCCCTTAGGCCTCTCCCCCCAGTGAAACTGTCGGAGTAATCTGTTCATCTGTAGTTCAGGGCCTGCTGGTCAGCCCCAGCATTTGCTTTCTTTTCTCTTGAGTAAGTAGGTAGGAGCAGAATGTCTAGGTTATATAATAGATATGTTTTACCTTTGGACGAATCTGTCAGTTTTCCAAAGTGATACATTCCTATCAGCAGTCTATGAGAGTTCCAGTTCCTTCACATTCTGCTAAAATTTTCTATGATCAGTCCTTTTTTCTTTTTCTTTTCTTTTTTTTCTTTTTTTTCTTTTTTTAGCTTTGTTGATTTTTAGAAAGAGAGGGTGTGGGGGGAAAGAGAGATATATATTGATTTGTTGTTCCACTTATTTATGCATTCATTGATTGCTTTTTGTATGTGCCCTGACAGTAGATCAAGCCGGCAACCTTGGCATATGTGGACGATGCTCTAACCAACTGAGCTATTTTATCCATTCTCTTAGATATGTAGTGATATCTCACTGAAACTCTGCATTACTCTAAGAACTAATTATGTTAATTATCTTTTCATGTGTTTGTATGCCAATTGTATATTTTTTGATGAAGTGTCTGTATAAAGTTTTCCCCATTTTTAATTAGGATGCCTGCTTTTTTATTGAGATTTGAGAGTTCTTCATACACTCTAGATTCAAGTTTTTTATTAAACATATGACCGCAAATATTTTTTCTTAGTCTGTTGGCTTATCTTCTCATTCTTTTCACAGTGTTTTATTAAGAATAAAAGATTTTAATTTTGATTAAATCCAATTTATCAATATTTTACTTTAGAGATCACTCTTAGTCTCATATCTAAGAAATGTTTGCCTAACCCAAGGAAAAACATATTTTCTCTTACATTTTCTTTTAGAAGATTTATAGATTTTGGTTTAACATTTAGATCTATAATCCATTTTGAATTGATTTTTGTATAAAGTGCAAGCAATACATTAAAGTTTTTTTTACCTCTTTTGCTTATGAACATTCAATTGTTACAGCAATTTGTGATAAAGATTATCCTTTCTCCACTATTCTGGGACTTTAGATTTGTCAAAGAACAATTGTTGACCTCGCGTTTCTGGCCCAGCATGAAAGAGCTTTGGAGTCATCACTGTCATCTCCCAACGAGAGAAAAGCCTAACACACTGAAAGCAGTAACTCTTCCTGGATCTCTCAGAGAACTGAGCTCACAGGGCACCTGCAATACTAGACGCTGTGGGGACAAGACAGGCAGATGCAGAGACAACTGAACCAAAGCCCAAAGTTCCACAGAAACCAGTGCCAGGACAGAAAAATCTAAACTGTAATTGACAAAGAATGTGGACAAGTTTGAAAGGTAAAAACTCCAGAGAAGGCCCAGCCTTCATCAGGAACCACACCATTGTGAGTTTTACCACCAGGAGTTCTACAAGACTCTCAAAGTGAAGATCAGAGAAAGGGGAAAAGAGATATAGGCAAACCTCGGAGATACTGTTTCAGACCAGCACAATAAAGTAAGTATCACAATAAAGTGAGTTTCCCAGTGCCTGTAGATGTTATGTTTACACTATACTGAAGTTTATTAAGTGTGCAATAGTGTTATGTACATATCTTAATTTTAAAATATTTTATTGCTAAATAAAAAAAATGCTAACATCATCTGAGCCTTCAGCAAGTCATAGTGTTTTTGCTGGTGGAGGGTCTTGCCTTGATATTGATGAAAACACAATATCTGCAAAGCACAATAAAGGAAGCACAATAAAATGAGGTATGCTTGTACATCATGGCGTTCTGTTTGTCACAACTCCTGCCGTCAAGAGAAACTATTTTTTCGGAGCCTAAGTGATGTGGGAGATGGCATAACGGGCTAGGGAGCTCTTTTATTAATCCCATGCATGAGGCATCCATCCTCACAACTTAGTGATCTCCCAAAGGCCCTTCCTCCTAACACCATCACATTAGGTGTTAGGATTTAACATCTAAAGGAGGGGGAGGGCACAAATATTCAGACCATAGCAAAGGTAAAAGAAATATTTCAGAAAAAATGTAAATAGATAAATGTCAGAAACTTGGATCTGCATGAAGAAAGAAAGAATATGAGAGAAGAAATAAATGAAAGTAAAATAAAATATCTTATTTCTTTTCTTAATCTAACCGATAACAATTTGTTTGAAATGATAACAGCAACAATATATTCGGTGATCACAGCTTATGAATAAGTAAAATGAATAACAGCAATGCTATAGAGATGAAGAGGAGAAGTGCAAATACTCTGTCCTAAGGTACTTATACTACCCATGAAGTGGTATATTGCTATTTAAAAGAGGACTTGGATTAGCTGTAAATGTATATTGCAAACTTAAAGGCAACTAAAAAAAGTAACAAGCAAACAAACAATAAGAGTATAGTTGATATGTTAACAGAAGAGAAAAATTAAATCACACAAAGTGTCCGGTTATATCAGAGAAGACAAAAAGAATAGAAGACAAAACAAAGAATAAGGTAATAAATAAAAAAGGAGTAATAAATATGGTAGATATTAATCTCTCTCAATAATCACTTTAAATATCAACGATCTAAATATATCGATTAAAAGACAAAGATTGTCAGAGTGGAAAGAAAAACAAAACCCAAACTGTATGATGTCTACAGAAAACCCACTTTAAACATAAAAACACAGATAGATTAAAAGTAAAAGGATGGATAAAGATACGTGCCATGCTAACACTAATCAAAAGAAAGAGGAAGCCCTGGCCAGGTGTCTCAGTTGGCTGGAGTGTCATCCCAAACACTAAAAGGTGTGGGTTCAATCTCCAGTCGGGGCATGTATAGGAGGCAACCGATCAATGTTTCTCTCTTCTCTCACTCTCTCTCCCTCTCCCTCTCTTTCTTTCTCTCCCATACTATCTTCTCTAAAATCAATAAACATATCCTTGGATGAGGATTTTAAAAATAGCTAGAATAACTATATTAACTTCAGATAAAGCAGACTCCACAGCTAGGAATATTATCAGAGATAAATAGGGACATTGCATAATAATAATGGATCAATTCTTCAAAAAGAAACACATAACAACTCATAATGTGTATGCATCTGACAACAGAGCATCAAGATGAATAAGGTAAAAACTAATAAAATTACAGTTTTCATTATTTGAAAAAGTTTCAGCCATTATTTTTTCAAAATAAATACAATTACATGAATTATAGAGTAATTAAAGTTGTCCCACCATGTAATTATTTTTTTACTATTTATTTATTTCTAATCCTTACCTGAAAATATGTCTTTTATTAAGTTTAGATAGAGAGGAAAGGGGGAGAGAGAGAAACATCAATGTGAGAGAAAAACCTTGATTGGTTGCCTTCCACATGCTCCCTGACCAAAGATTGAACCCTAGACCTGGGTACGTGGCCTGACTTGCAATCAAACCTGCAGTCCTTTGGTGCACAGGACAACACTCCAGCCACATGGGCCAGGGCTTTATTTTTATAAAAATTTTTAATCCTCACCCAAGGACATACTTAGAGAAAAGAAGGGAGAGAGAGAGAGAGAGAGAGAGAGAGAGAGAGAGAGATCAATCGGTTGTCTTCTGTACGTGCCCTGACTGGGGATGGAACCTGAAGCCGAGGTATGTGCCCTGACCTGAATCCAAATAGCAACCTTTGGGTGCACAAGATGATGCTTAACCAACTAAGCCACTCCAGCCTATTTCTTTCTTTGTGTTTCATTTTGGATTATCTATTACTAAGCCTTCAAATGCACTAATATTTTCTTCTGTGATGTCAAATCGTCCATTCATCCAGTTCAGTGTAGTTTTTATCTTACACATTGTAGTTTTCCTTCTATAAGTTTAATTCAAGTCTTTTTTATATCGCACATGTCCTGAATTAATTTTTGAATGTTTGAATACTTGAAACAGTGTTCACTTTAGGGTTATTATTTCATACTACAGAGGCAAGACCTTTCTACGTACTCTACCCAGTGCCCCTTAATTGTGATGTTATTCGAGTCTGGCTGATGGGACAGGCATTGTTCTGACCTTGACTGAATGCCACAAAGTGCTCCTGCTGACCCGTTCAGGTGGCTCCTTCTCTGGACCTCTGTTTTCCCACATAGATTCGCTGGTCTGTACTTTGCTAGACACTGGAGAGGGTCTTCTTGCAGGTCTCATGGGTTTTTTCAATGTACAACTCTCTCTTTCCTCAGGACAGTGTCCTGTGGTCACCTTGGACTCTCAGCTCTCTATCTGCAGTTCATGGAGTCCACTGGGTTCTACCTGAGTCCCTCCTCCCTACACTACACCCTGAAATTTCTCTCAAGTCTACAGTAATAATCACAGAACTCACATCATTTGTTTTCTGTCTCTCAGTCATCACTGTGCCCCATGCCTCATGTCCAATGCCTTCAAAATTATTTTGTACATTTTGCCCAGTTTTTGTTTATTTGTTCATTTCAGGAGGGAAAGTAAATCCAGGAGGGATAAGACATTTTAATTTCAGAAAATTATGACAAGTGATGGTGGTATTTTGTATTTCTTAAAGAGTGAATACAGATAAGGGCCCCCAGAGTTTAGTCAGAGCAGTGGGTAAAGGAGACCCACCAATAAGTGTGGAGAGACTATTAAGAAAAAAAATAAAATGACCTTTTCATTACAGCCCACAAGTTGTTCTTATTCATTGTGCCTGTTATTCAACTTCTGGAAAAGCTTTGCTGACCCGTAGTATGGATGCACTCATTCATGCCATCCCTTACCGCTATGAGTTTAACTGCAACCTCCCTCCATTCAACAATAATTGTAAAACTTTTTCACAGAACGAGGCATTTACTTTCTCCTTGTAAAGTCTTCCAGTCAATATTTTCTGCCCAGCAGCTGTCACTGGAACTTAAAGGAAACCGGCTACACCCTGGTCATATTTACTGCTCTCACAAAAGGATTTGATAATGGGACCAGGCTGCACCCCGCAAGCTGTTTCTGCAGGGTCACAGATAGGGGACTTTGACAATATTGCCAAATTGGATTTTAGCGCACCACACACTGTATTTGATATTCCACTGACATAAACCTATCTGGTCTGTGTCTTTGACTACATGGAACTCTTGAATAAAAGGTTTCAGTCGAGAAATATTTTTGTACTGCAGCAATAAAATGTTTCCAAAGGCAAGAAAAACATTTATTGGTAGGCTTGTTATTGTATAAAAATGGAGCATTGTGTGCCTTTCTTGTTTCTAGATTTTTCACATTTTTATTGTATGAAAAGCAGCCTAAAAATGTTTAAGCACTTGCTACTTCAATTAAAATATCCATTAAGTATCTATTAAGTGATAGGTAGTGACCTGTGCATGGAAAATACCACACAGAAGTGAAATAAATCAGTTCTGCCTTTATGATGCTTATAGTCTGGAGTGGATCCATATAGCACTCGGTATTGAATGTAAGTGGAATAAATAATGTGTTTCATGCTTGTATTTCTTATTATATTTCAACTATACATAGATTTTCTGGATTTATACACTATAAATTATTTAAAATTTTTCTTATATTAACACCATTCTTTGTCATGTCAAGCACCATAAAAATTATAAGTAATATAAATGTGTCTATAATTTCTTTCTTATTTTAAAAAGAATTCCTCACCCTGACCAGTGATCTAAGTGGTTAGATTAGAGCATTGGCCCACACACAGAAGGGTCATGGGTTTGATATCCAGTCAAGGCCAAGTATCTGGGTTGCAGGTTCAATCACCAGCCCAGATCGGGGCACAAGTGGGAGATGACCAATCAATGTCTCACACTGATGTTCCTCTCTCCTCCTCTCTCTATCTCTCCTTCTCCCTCCTCCTACTCTCTCTAAAAATCAATGGAAAAATTATCCTTGGGTGAGAATTAATAAAAAAATAAAATAAATAAAAATAATTCCTCACAGTGAAAAAGTTGGAGACTACATTAGTCCTTGATCAGTAAAATTTCCATTCTATCATGATTTGAACAGAAAAGGTAGCTTAATATCTTCTCCATAATTGTGCAATTCTGCAGCATTATACAAATGAAAAAAGCACACAAGCAAAAAACGAAAAGCCTCCAAAATAGTATGTAATCATCTGTACCCAAGAAATTAGTGTGGAAAACTTAAATGAACAAAAAGCTCTAATCCTGACTCTGGAGATACCCCTCGCTTTTCTCTTCAAGCATAAATAACATCCACTGTTGTAGCGCCGTCACACAAAGAACTGAGATGAAGAGTCTGGAAGAAAATGTAACCTGGATGTGGTTCTTCCCAACTATTAGCATGTGTTTTTTAAAGGACTTTGCAGTACAAAAGTGAGGCATGGGTATTTTAAGCAAAACCAAGAGCCGCTCTTTAATTAACTCCACCGAAGATACTCAACATTATACAGCAGTAATTAGAATGTAGAGCTATTTACTCTGTAATATTAAAGAATGTCAAGACTTCCATTATTTATAAAGCCGTATGTTTTTTTCAACTTTTCACTTCACTTGCTCAAACTGGCTCTGAAGAGATATGTAAGAGTATCTAGCTCACCCATTAAGCAAAATCGTTTCTAAACCCCAGGATGTTTTCAGTGTACACAGATAAGGGCCCCTAAGGCAATGGCCGCCTAAGTGGAGACTTACTGCTTCATAGTCAGATCACTGAAGCAATGTCCTTACAACAGTTATTGAGAACCAGAATTCACATAATTTCCCTTAGTCTTTTATCCTAAACCAGTGGTTCCCAACCTTCTGGCCCTTTAAATACAGTTCCTCATGTTGTGACCCAACCATAAAATTATTTTCGTTGCTACTTCATAACTGTAATGTTGCTACTGTCATGAATCGTAATGTAAATATCTGATATGCAGGATGGTCTTAGGTGACCCCTGTGAAAGGGTCGTTCGACCGCCAAAGGGGTCGCGACCCACAGGTTGAGAACCGCTGTCCTAAACCAACAGAAAAGTTAACTGCTGAGTTAGACCTGTCTGCCAACCCCAGCTCCATTACCCACCATTGTCTAATTGAATGAAACGATTTACATCCCTGTCTAATGAGAATTACATGAAATAATGTTTCTCTACTACAGGTGACATAGGGTAAGATTTAAAACAATGTTGTTTTATTCCCTCAAGAAGCCCACTCCCACACCCACTTTCCCAAATACTTTTTATTTTCATCTCTTCCTCAGCTCTGAGCATTTCATTCAGTCTGTAGTGACCACTGGCTTTGACCTCACATTTAAGTGCTAGACACAGCATGACAGGATAAAATTCACAGTTGTTTCAAATCTAGCCAAAGAGCTAAAATATTGTTTTTACTCATAATAACATAGCTTAAATTACAAATAAATTGTTGCCACAAATAAGTGTTTCTAGAGCTCATCAAAGCTAAAAGCTGAATGTTGGGATGCTGTGCATCAGCTATGCAAAAATCACTCACAACCTTATTTCTTTTAATTTCTGTAACAGAGACTGGAGAATTGAGATGCTTTCCCAGAAGTCCCCACAGCTGGGTTTAGCCATATGACTCACTTCTAGGCAATTAAATGCAAGTACAAGTCATTGAATAGGCTTTTTTAAACGGACAATGGTATAGGTTTTGCCCTTTATTCTTTTCCTTTCTGCTGTATGGAACATAGATAGAATGACTTGAGATACAATTGTAACCATGGGGATTCAAAACAATTTAAGAATTAAAAAAACCCAGGCTTATGATGAAAGTGCTAAACTATTCTACCAGTCTAAAACTTCCTACTTCCAAATTGCTTGTTACATGAGACAAATAAACATCTTATTTGCTTAACCCACTGTTAGTTAAGTTTTCTGCTACTTATAATTGAACTTCATCCCAGCTAGCACAGCCTAAATGGAGAACAGAACTTAGTTTAACAGAGAAAAGTGGGAAAGGACTTCAGGTTAAAACACATACACACAGCAGGAGACAAGCAGGAATGATCTATACTTGGAGAAAAATGAACAACATCCTTTCACTGAAGTCAAGGATATGCAGGAGGTAGTAGTAGATAGAATAGGATTGCATCTCTCAGAAAGGGTCCAAATGCCAGGACAAAGAGTGGGAAGTAGGGAACTGAAGGGTTGATGGGGCAAGAGAGAGGCGATTGGATATATAGTATAGAATAGCGTGGTATAGTGGTCTATAGGGGATTTTTATAGTTGCTGAGTCCATAGATACATGGAACTGAATTTGTTATTTTAAAAGACCTAGAATGACACAGCCATCCAGCATCTATAACTAGTAATTTTCTCTTTGTAATCTGTAAATAGCCCTCACTAAGCCCACTGGATGACACTCAATCCAGAGCAATACTAGAGCAGGGCCTCAAAATTAATAAGTAAAGTTAAAAGCAAGGACACATTTATCTCTTGGGCACTTTTGTTCTTTACTTACTGTTATTACTCATATTACTTGTAACACCAACTGATGCTACAATGACAATAGCCAAACCCAACTTCTCCTTACCTGGAAAGCAGCTCATAGTTAAATTTATCCCTCTCACCTCTATTCTACACATTTGAGAAACATGTGAGTCTTCATTTAGGTTCCTCTAGAACAGTGGTCGGCAAACTCATTAGTCACAAATCAATAAACATGATACATCACATAAACATATTGAGAGATAAAAATCACATAGTCATATCAATTGATGCAGAAAAAGCATTTGACAAAATGCAACACTCTTTCTTGATAAAAACCCTCAGCAAAATGTGAATAGAGGGATCATACCTCAACAAAATAAAAGCCTTCTATGAAAAACCTACAGCCAACGTCATACTCAATGGGAAAAAACTAAAACCATTTCCCCTAAGAACAGGAATGAGACAGGGATGCCCACTTTCACCACTCCTGTTTGACATAGTTCTGGAAGTGCTAGCCATAGCAATTAGACAAGAAGAAGAAATAAAAGGTATCCAAATTGGAAAAGAAGACGTAAAACTATCATTATTCACAGATGACATGATACTGTACATCAGTGGTTCTCAACCTCTGGCCCTTTAAATACAGTTCCTCATGTTGTGACCCAACCATAAAATTATTTTTGTTGCTACTTCATAACTGTAATGTTGCTACTGTTATGAATCGTAATGTAAATATCTCATATGCAGGATGGTCTTAGGCGACCCCTGTGAAAGGGTCATTTGACCACCAAAGGGGTCGCTACTCACAGGTTGAGAACCGCTGCTCTAGAAGCAGATGCTGACATAAGTATTCAAATACAAGACTTTTATTTGACAAAGGATGGGACATTCCTTGGGGATTGGAGATCTAACCTGTATTCAACATGAGGGAAAGGGACCTGGAGTATTTATACACCACTTTCCATCAGGCACTGGTGAGAGCCACTGCGGGTGGTAACTCTCCTGCACTTTGGGCCAGCCCTGAGCGCAGGCAGAGCTGTATTCGTTGCCTGCAGAGAAAGGCCTCTGGAAGACCGTGGCACTTGAAAGTCTTGTGGAGGCACGAAAGTGGTAAGGCCTGAGAAATGAGTGGAGAATCAACAGCAACTGCTACAACACACTTGGGCTGACCAATGACTAAGAGTCCAGGTCCCAGGTCTACAGAAAATGTAAAACACAAAGACTAAGGACTCACCAACAGAGTATAAGACAGACTCTCCTCTCTTTGCTGCTCTCTAGAAGCCAGATATGAAAGCCAATGTGATTTCCAAAAGTAACAAAGAGGAAATACTCAAATGGATGTTTATGGTGGGCTGATTGCAACAAGAGCCCTTTCAGATTAAAATAAAGCATGCCAGCCAAGCCGGGTGTAGCTCAGCGGTTGAGTGTTGACCCAGGAACCAAGAGGTCGCCGGTTTGATTCCTGGTCAGGGCATACGCCCAGGTTGTGGGCTTGATCCCCAGTGGGGGGCATGCAGGAGGCAGCCAATCAATGATTCTCTCTCATCATTGGTGTTTCTATCTCTCTTTTCCTCTCCCTTCCTCTCTGACATCAATAAAAATAATATATTTTAAAAATAATAAAGCACTTCCCTTCCTCTCTGACATCAATAAAAATAATATATTTTTTTTTAAAAAAGCATGCCAGTGAGAAATCACAGGCGGGTGGGATTATTCCTTTCACTTTTGGTGAACACAGTAAGAGGAAAGTATGTGATACGATGGCAAAGAATAAATCAAATACTAAGACCCAGGTCTAATATCTTAATAGCTAGACAGGAATCAGGAGAGAAAGCCATACTTGGTTCTTCAAATGGCCGACTTTGAGCAGCCCCAACTTTTTTCTCTCTTTAACAAACACTAATACTAATATAATGCTTCCTATGTGCTTGGCACTGTTTGAAGTGCTTTGTAAAGAAAACTCATTTAATTTTCCTAACAACCCTATGAAGTACTTAGTGTAGTTTGTCACCATTTTACAGATAGAAGCATAAAGAAACTAAGAGACTTTCCCAAGACAAATCTAACTCCAAAGTATTTTCTTTTAATCATTGCAATCTTCTGCCTCCTTCCAATAAGAATTTTATCAATGTTGGAGGTATATAGTCCTGCCCTGTATCCCTTTTACAAGTTCTTGCCTTTTTACAATTATCATTAGCCTATCCTCAGACTGTAAAGAGAGGGTCAGGAGAGGAGAACTGAGTCTTCTGGCAAAGTTCAATGCTAGGCTAATGACAAGAACTACACCAGAAATCACCTGATCACCAGAAGTTGGCAAGGGTAAAGTAATTGCACTGGCAGAATCACACTGCAGAATCTTGAACACCAGCCAACCGGTTTAGACTTTACTATCCTATAATCACAATCACAACAAATCATTGAAGGATCTGAGAAAGTAATTAAGAGCATGTACATGTGACCAAGTGTCACTTTGAGCAACAAAAATAGTGGCAGGCAAAGGGGATTCCAGGAAACCACAATTATCTGGAAAGGTCCACCTCGTCAGAAGGGTCAGGATAATAATTACTCTCCTTCTATCCTTCTGAAATGCAAATCTCCTATTAAGCAATAACAGCTGGATTCACTTTGAAGGGAAAAGACAGTTCTGCATTAATGTGGACATTCATAACCATGGACACCAACTGGCTTCTCTGAGTCTTTGAATTTACTCAACGACAAACAGAAAAATGCTACTGTCTTTCCGTCAGAACCAGCTGGTAATACACAAGCAACATGTTTCCCTCAAGGGTGTGTTCCAGCCAGACCCTGAAATGTGTTCATCAGCTGCCTTTCCACATCTCCTCTTGACAGCCAAAGACTTGTAGACAGGATTCACTTTGGTACTAATGGTTTAGGGCCTGGTGGCTTGAGTTACATGCCTCTAGTGATAAAATTTCTATAGGTGATCACAATTTTCACGTATCTTCACATTTTTCTGCCTGAGAACATATCACAGGAGTGTTTCTCAGAGCTGATTACCACTCCAGAATCCCTATGGCTTTTCGATACATGGCCAGGACCAAATCCGGAAATTGTTATTAATGGGCTTAGGGTAGAACCTGAGCATGTACATTTTTTTCAAATTCCACAGGTGACTGATGCAAAGCAAGCGAAGAGCCACACCCTTGCAGTAAAAAGGATGGTCATAGTTAACAGTTTTTACGTACTTTCCATGTACCAGGCAGTTGACTAAGGGATTTACATGTCCATCTCATTTGATCTTCATAACAACCTTCAGAGGTTGGGGCTATTACTACCTCTATTTTTCAGTTAAGAAATCTGAGACAGAGATAAACTGAATAACTTTCCCATTTCTGGCATGGTGGAGGCAAAATTTAAACCTAGGCAATGTGCTATCAATATATGTATATTCCTTATACCAAATAAGTAAAAGCAATTTATTTCTATATTTGTATGATGGTTTAAGATCTTAAATATTAAAATCTGAAAGCTTAAAGACCTTCAGATTTAAATGAGATTGGCTTGAACCTCTATTGTGTTATCTGTGAAAGTCTAACGACCTTCCCAAAATCAGTTCTCACGGTCCTACGGATAGGTAGTTCTGACTCCAAACTCTGCCCTTCATGAAGTTGGTTCATCCTGCCCTCTGCCTTGCACATCCCTGTTTCATTCTTTGTTGACTCTTGAGATAACTATACATGGTAATGAGCCACTTTAAAAAAAAACTAAGCAAAAAAAGTATAAACCTATTATAATAGATTTAATAAAGTAGTATGTAGCAAACTACTGATTTCTTGGGTGAGACAAAGAATAAGAATTTTTTAATGGCAGCAAGACAAACAACTTAAAACTGAAGAATATGTCCTTTCATTAAAATTCCCCCAGCCAGTTGTTCAGCCATATTCCTCTCTTATTTTTTCCTCTCCTATTTTATTCAGCCTTTGCTGTCTTCCCACCTCTGGATTTCTCTTCATCTTTAAAGCAAAAACATTTAGCAAGCTCATTAGTTGCCTCAATTGCTAGGACCAGCTTTCAAGTTCTCACATACCATGATAAGTGATTTAAGTATATTCTTAAGCAAAGGTAGTGCTTTTTCTGAATGGTGTTGTCCTGCCTGTTTTTTGCTTGTTTGTTTGTTTGTTTGTTTGTTTTTTCACCTTTATGTACTTTCTCTTGGTCAGGAACTAGGCCATGTCAATGGTTATACAAAATAAGTTTGTGATATGACCCTGAGTCGAAGAATTGACAATTTAGATGGTGAGGCAAGACGTGTAAGATAATTTAATAAGAAATTAATATATAAATGTGTTCTGGGAAATAGTAAACTTGGAAATTTAGCGTAAGAGAAAAAATAGGCCAGACAAGTAGATTAAAATATAACAGAGAAGAAAACACTTAGGTTAAGAAGGATTGAGAAGATTAGGGATGTGAAGTAGAGAGACTCCTGTGTCCCATCCCAGATCAGTTCAGTCAGAATCCCTATGTGTGGGGCCCAGATTATAGCATATTTTTTAAGTTCCCCAAGTAACTCTAATAAAGCCATGGGTGATCATCACTGTTCTACTTAGTAGCTCATGGCTTGACTAGTTAGGAAATGTCGAGCAAAGTAATAAAATTCAAATTTCTTACATGAGATCATTTTTAAACTTCTAATTGCCCTTTATACTATACACACATGGCTTGAAATATTGCATTTTATTTGCTTTAATAATGATCCAATATTTTCTAACTTATAATAAGAATGTAGGTGAAAGGAAATCTGAATTTTCATCCTCAATCTTGTTTTTTAATCTCTCTTCTAGTTACTACAATAATAGCTGCAGCAACATTTGGAAGTGGGTACCTGTCAACCAACTGTCAGATGGACAGAGCTTTCCACTTAAGAGAAATATAGTAGAACGCACTCTATTATTTCAGCTTTTATGGATCATGTATTGTTTTTGGTAGAAGAGAGGCAACAACAAAATCAATGTGACTCCAAAACACTGCTGGAATCTGTCTCCAGAACAACATCAATGAGCTTCCAGACAAAACCTCCACAAAGGACGTCCACGTACAGCTATGAAGGACCAGCTGGTGTCAGACCACTCACTGCTGAAAACAACTGGAAAGCCCAGGTAGAATAGCTTACAGAACAACAATCTGAAGGCCATGTGCTCCTAAGGCAGCAAGGACTTGAGGGGCCAATCGCCTCGATTAAACGGTAGTACAAAGAGGTGAGGCCCAAATACACCATCACATTTTCCCAAGTCATTGGCTTTCTTTGGCCAAGACGCTGAAAACCCAAAGAAGGAGCAATTTAGAGGCTGAAAAGCTGAGCGGAGTTGAACAGAGACTTCTATGGTCTCAGTGAACTGAGAAAATAAAAAATAAAAAATTGGAGATGACAGCCGCCCAGGGGAAGTGGCCTAGTAAATACTCCTGCTCCCACTTAGGACTCAAGGGCTGTGCTGTAGGAGTAAGGACAACTGGAAATAGAAGAGCTCTCCCTCAAATGTAAAGATCACTGCAAATCAGCTCAATCCAGATGAGATTGAAGTATTCTTCTCCTAAACTCCCTCCATTCCAGAAACAAAGGTAAATTCTCCCTGCAGGAAGGTAACATGCAGAGCCTCAAAATCACTCCACAATTTCCCACACACAGCAACTACAAGAAATAGTCATTTCTAGAAAATGGGGACAAAATTTATCCTATAATACAGGAAGAGGCCTGTAAATTGCCTGGTATACAAATGCTCACCCCTAAAAGTGGCCATTGAGAAAATATTTTTAGAGTATGTCATGTTAAAATATACTTCTTTTTATTTTTTTCTGCCAGAGACTTCGGGGAATTGCTTAATAACTTTGTATCTTTTATACAAGCAAAAAGATGTGCAAAAATCATGATTAGATTAATGTTAATATTGGCAACTAGAGATACTTTTCTCAGCGAGCAACCAGAGTCAGCAAAAATGACAGTTCTACATTAATGACACCAGCACAGCTTGAAAAGCATTTAAACCTTACTTTTTTAGCCATTGTCACCCTATCAAAACCCAGGCTGTTCTATTTAAAACTAAACAAAATTTCTGCATGCAGCATCACAACCTGATGTTTCATAAGCAGAGGAAAATAATTACCTTTCACTATGGGTGTTCCTTAATGACTGAAACTGGAAATGCTTTATCCATGCTTTTAAAGCCTCAATATTATACTACACCAAGAACATCAGAATATAGTGTTGATATAAGGAATTAAATGCACTTCAAATATACAGTGTTTAACCAACATCTGAATTCATATTTTATACCTTTAAGGATTATGTTTTGATATTTACACACTAATGGCTCAGAATATGACCATAGGAAATCTAAATGCCAATCACAGCCCAGATAATAGTAAATTTGGGTGAAATTAGCCTAAATTGAGCAGAAATTGTGGCTTCAATTTTGTTCAACCATTTACTGATCAGGCTTTTAAGGTGAGTTTAAACAATTTTTGAAATATTCAAATGTTATTTTGAATAACTGCCATGATTTTAGAATCGCCATAGCCTGTAAGGTGTATTGATATAGCATACAGAGTTCAAAAAAGAAAAAATGAGATTTTTTAAAAAAGTGTGTTCAAATTCCTCCCCACCAATCCGCTCCTTCCAAATTCCTGCTGGGCTGAGACTCAGAAGGGCAAGTCAACCATGACCTCCCGCGGCCCTGTTCTACCCTGACCCCCATGCACCGCTACTCCGCGTCCAAGCCACCAGCCCATGACTGCACCTTCAACCAGTGGTTCTCAAAGGTGACTCACTTCTGCAAGGAGGTGCCCATCATTCTCACGGGCTGGAAGACTGGCCTGCACAAGGACAAGTCGCAGGTGAAGAAGCTGCAGAAAACTGGTTTGGAGCCTGTGACCTACCCCAGAGGCCAAGAGATGGCGAAGGTCATGCCCGCAGGGGATACCTGAACTGCTCAGCCCGGCTCCGCGAAAATGTCTTCCAGTAAGTGGCCGAGGTGGCTCTCAGCAGCCGCAGTAGCAACGAACAGCAGCGGGTGGCCCGGAACTTTAGCGTGGAGACAGGGCGGCCTGGGCCCTGCCTGCACCGACCGCCCCAGGAAGCCCGGGCAGGAGCCCGGCACTGACCTTGCACGGGATTGGCTGGGCGGGACCCAATCCCCGGGCTGTGACCGTCTAAATCAGTGGTTCTCAACCTTCCTAATGCCGGACCCTTTAATACAGTTCCTCATGTTGTGGTGACCCCCAACCATAAAATTATTTTCGTTGCTACTTCATAACTGTAATTGTGTTACTGTTATGAATCGTAATGTAAATATCTGATATGCAGGATGTATTTTCATTGTTACAAATTGAACATAATTAAAGCATAGTGATTAATCACAAAAACAATATGTAATTATATATGTGTTTTCCGATGGTCTTAGGTGCCCCCTGTGAAAGGGTCGTTCGACCGCCAAAGGGGTCGCGACCCACAGGTTGAGAACCACTGGTCTAAATGCACCTCAGACAGATGGGCACCATCAAGGCCGGGACCCGGGGCCCAGGGTTGAGCTTCCTGGGTGAAGCAAACCCCTCTGAGGCCTGAGGAAGGGGTTTCCGGGCCCACCAGCCCTGTGGACCGGGAGTCCTGGAGGCCCCTGAATCACTAACAAACGCCCAGCATCCAGCCCTGGGCCACATCCTGGAGCGGCCTGTGCAGCCTCGCGCCACCTCGCGGCTGTTCCCAGGGCTGCACCTTCAGGACCTGGCTTCCTAGGACTATCTGGCCAAAACCCACACCCTGCCCCTTCTCCCTTTGCCTTGCCCAGGCCTACGCCAACTGTAACAACTAAAATGACATCAGTTGCCCCAAAATTTTTTGTGAAGTAAACAAACATTTATTTTATAAAATGAATAACGTGGCCTTCACTGTGCCACAAACCCTACGTTGATAGTGACACTTGAAAGAAGACCCTTAGAAGGATTGGAATATTGATTATCTGAGTGTCATAGCTTTCTTGTAATTTTTATTCTTGACCTACATTCCAAGAAGTAGGGTGTCTTTAAGTAAAAGACAATTGTTATACTTCATAAGATGAGTTTCTCTTTTCCCCAAGGATGGAAAAAATAGCAAAAAGTGGCGAAATGCAAGAAAAGTTTATGATCTCTGATGAGTGCCAATAAACAGAAAATATTTCAAACATAGAGCAATGAGATATAATTACATACATTGGCAGTTTTAAGTAGTGACAAAAAATTCTTATGACAGGAAAGTGAAATACTGGATTCTTGATTTTTAAATAGTTTCAAAATCCATTTACATATTAAAACATATTTTAAGACTTGCAGACCACAAGACATAATATGGCATGACATATATGATATGATAGCAGTTGAATAGTTTAGCAAGTAGACAATTTTTGGCTGAAGTACTATTTTTAACTTAAGAAAATTCAGTTATAATAGCAACAAAAACGATAATATACCTACAAATTAATAAGATAATTGACATACAAGGGACATATCAAGACAAATCTCTGAGGGAAGAAGGGGGTAGGAAGAGATTAACCAAAAAATTTATATGCATTTGGTTAATGCATATAACCAAATGGGCATAGACAATGGGCTTAGGCAGATATGGGGTGAAGGGCATCAAAGGGGGACATTTGTAATACTTTCAACAATAAAGATAAAATTTTTAAAAAGGGTTAAAAAAGAAAGTTATTAAATTTAAACTTTATTTATGGACATAAGACAAGACCTGAATACATGGAGAACCATACTATGATCTGGATTGAAGGTAAAAATATTATACTTTCTTCAAATAAATCCATAAAATCAGTGCACTCTTAATCAAAGTCAAGTAGAAATTTTATGGAACTTAAACCAAAGTGATTTCAGAATTAAATCAGAAAATTAAATAAGTGCAATAAGTAATAAAATCTTAAAGCAATAAAAAGGAATAGTGAAAGAATGACTCACTTGACAACTCAAACACCAAAACAATAACAAAAGCTTTAGTACCTGAGAGAGAATCTAACTGTCATAGAAATGATGAAGTAGATTCGTGAAACCAAATACTAACAAAACAGACTTAGTGTATGCATGTGTAAGAATTAATAAATGACAGTTTGATATTTTAGATAATTGAGAGAAATAAAATTTAAAAAGTTGACTATTCACTTGAAAAACTAACGACAGATTTACTATATCGCACAACACAAAAATAAATTCCTGTATATCTAAATATCTAAATGTAAACTATTAAACTACAAATTTTTATAAGGAAAATATAGACAATTATATTTTCATAGAGAATAAATAAAACTATAAAGAAAATATAGACAATTATATTTTCATAGAGAAAATCTTCTTAAATAAAGCTAAAACTCAGAAGCCATAAAAGAAAATTTTATAATTTGATTTAAGAAAGAAAACAAATTCTGAATAACAAAAAATCCTTAAACAAAGTAAAAATTAATGAAAGGATGAGGATTATAGTGAATAATGGACTTTTGCAAATTTATTTTAAAAAATAAAAATGTATTTAGAACATATGAATAAGCAATTCACAGAAGAATAAATATAAATGTAAGATAATCATTTAAAATGATCAAACCATTAGGAAACATGAAAATTCAAGTTTGCCATCAACTTGGCATATGATGAAAAAAACTAATGAAGCCCAATGTTGGCATGCCCACACATCAGCAATTTTCAACCCTTCTCATAGCACACATAAACTAATTACATTCTGTGCCGCCACACCAAAAAAATATATGTTTTGCCCATCAGACAAAAAAATAGGTATAATTTTGATTCATTCACACCAGAAGCCTATTGTTGTGTTGGCTGTTGTCATTTTTTTATTTGACAGTCTAAGGGAAAAGAGGTCAGTGCTGCTGACTAGTCAGTCAGGTATTGCATGTTTTAAAAATTCTTGCAGTACACCAGTGTGCCTGTTGTGGCACACAGGTTGAAAATCACTGTCTTACACTATTGGCAAGAATATAAAATGTCACAACCATTTTGAAGGACATTGAACAAAATCAATCAAAATTTAAAATGGGCACAGATATAGACCCAGGTACTTTAGTTCTTCAAACTTATCCCCAGAAATACTTGAATAAATACACAATGAAATAATGTACAAAAGTATTAATTAAAGCATTTCTTATAACAAATGATTAAAACAACTTAAATGTCTATCAATTAAGGAATTTTTATATATCACAGTAATTCATTCTCTGAAATTATATGTAAATATTAAAAAGAAAAAGGGAGACCTATGTGTTCTAATATAGAAAATCTCCCCAAATTGTAGGTAAAATAATTGAGGTGATAGACTACCAGGGCTGACCACCAGACCCCGAGCGAGTGGATGAATGGATTACTCTGACACATGTTTCTGTGAAAGAGGGGGCTAAGGGACTGCTTGGCTATAGCAACCAAACAGTCTCATTCACTTGCCTCCTTAGGCTTGTATTGCAACAACAGCTTGAACTAAAATTAACTATTAAGTACTATCAGTAGGGTAAGCATCCTTGAGAAGACACATGTGTCTGTAGTGTCCTTTAAGCAAGGATGTGTCTAAGTAAACACCCAGGGGCTCAGACTTGTTTGGAAAAGTCAAGACAGGGGCAGGTGCCTTCAGCCATTTCCCCCCTTTGCCCTCCTCCACCCAGCCACTGCCCCCTCTTCCGTCTGGACATCACCACAATGTTGTATCTGTCTATAGGTTGTGCATATATATTCTTTGGCTAAACTCTTCACCTTCTTTCATACAGACTCCCCCCGACCCCCTCCCCTCTGACAGCTGTCAGACTGTTCCATGTCTCCATGCCTCTGTTTCTTATTTGTTCCTCAGTTTATTTTGTTCATTAGATTCCACATATATGTGAGATCATATGGTATTTGTCTTTTTCTGACTGGCTTATTTAATTTAGCATAATAATCTCCAGGTCCATCCATGCTGTTGAAAAAGGTAAGAATTCCTTCTTTTATATTACCACCTAATATTTCATGGTATAAATGTTCCACAGCTTTTTTATCTACTCATCTACTGATGGGCACTTGGGCTGTTTCCAGATCTCAGTTATTGTAAATAACACTGCTATGAATATAGAGGTGCATATATTCTTTCTGATTGGTGTTTTGGGATTCTTATGATATGTTCCCAGAAGTGGGATCGTTGGGTTAAAAGGCAGTTAATTTTTAATTTTTTGAGGAGTCTCCATACTGTTTTTCACAGTGGCTGCACCAGCCTGCATTTCCACCAGCAGTGTACTAAGGTTCCCTTTTCTCCACATCCTGGCCAGCACTTGATTATTTATTGATGGTAGCTATCCTGGCAGGTGTGAGGTGATCCCTCATTATTATTTTAATTTGCATCTCTCTGATGATTAGTGACTTTGAGTATCTTTTCATATGTCTACTGGCCATCTATATGCCCTTTTTTGGAGAAGTGTCTATTCAGGGCCTTTGCCCATTTTTTACTTGAATTGTGTGTCTTCCTGGTGTTGAGTTGTATAGGTTCTTTATATATTTTAGAGATTAACCCTTTATTAGATGTTTCATTGGTAAATATGTTCTCCTATACAGTGAGTTCCATTTTCATTTTGTTGATGCTTTCTTTTGCTGTGCAGAAGCTTTTTATTTTGATGTAGTCCTATTTGTTTATTTTTTCCTTTATTTCCCTTGCCCTAGGAGACATAGCAGCAAGACTATTGCTCCAAGAGAAGTCTGAGATTTTACTGCCTATGTTTTCTTCTAGGATTTTTATGGTTTTGTGACTTACATTTAAGTCTTTTATCCATTTTGAGTTTATTCTTGTGTATTCTTGGTGGTGCGGTTTTAATTTTTGCATGACCTGCCCATTCTGTTCCATTGATATGTATGCCTATTCTTATGCCAGTACCAGGCTGCTTTGATTACAATGGCCTTGTAGTTTGATATCAAGTATTAAGGGTCTTTTTGGGTTCCATATAAATTTTTGAAATATTGGTTCCAGATCTGTGAACTATGCCATTGGCATTTTAATAGGCATTGCGTTGAATTGATAGATTGCTTTGGGTAATATGGACATTTTAATGATATTAATTCTTCCAATCCATGAACACAGTATGTATATGCTTCCACTTATTTGCATCTGCCTAAATATCTTTCTTTAATAACCTACAGTTTTCTGAATACAGGTCTCTTACCTCCTTGGTTAAATGTATTCCTATGTACCTTATTTTTGTTGTAGCATTCATATGGAATTGTTTTCATAGTTTCTGTTTCTGATAGTTAATTGTTG
>NW_005363129.1:0-783 GCF_000412655.1 Myotis brandtii | reverse complement strand
ATCATGTGATACTTGTCTTTCTCTGACTGCTTATTTCATTTAGCATGATACTCTCCAGGTCCTTCCATGTTATCTCAAAGGGTAAGAGATTGTTCTTTTTCACTGCTGCATAGCATTCCATGGTATAAATGTACCACAGCTTTTTTAGCCACTCATCCACTGATAGGCACTTAAGCCAAGGTGCTTTGGAAATACCAGGGAGAGGTACTTGGCAAGACCTGGGGTTTCACAGGGTGCTTCCTGACCAAGATCATGTGCCATTAGTAGGTGAGGCCCAGGACAATGGTAGAGGTTTGGGTGGTGAGTGGCTTGGGAGAGCTGTGTCAACAGATGGAACAGTATGGGAAAAGGCTCAGAGATAGTGTAACGGGACAATCAAAGGGTCTGGGCTGCCTGTCACCACTTGAGCCAATTCAGCAGAGACAAGGTTGAATCATATATGAGCATTTATTCCTATAATTCCAGCAGTATGGGAGAGCAGCAGTTCATCCACAAAAATCTGTTGTGCAGCCCCCTATAAGCCAACTGCTTATATGTGATAAAACAAAGATTACATTGGGAAGTAGGGATTACAGGCATGGAGAAGTAGGTGGCTGGGTGGGACTCCATTGTTTGGGCAACATCGTTGTTAATCTTTCCATGGTAATAGGCTGTTCTTGAGTGAGAATGGACCACATTTTAAGGCTGACTCCCTGGTCCAAGATTGACTCCCAGGTCTCAGGGGCATACAACTCCTAGCCAGGTCCGAATGTCCTTTCTTGAACCAACACAAGGCAATCATGG
>NW_005363128.1:0-777 GCF_000412655.1 Myotis brandtii | reverse complement strand
GCTAAAGTGGATTGTATCTCATAGTCCAAATCCTGCCTCCAAGAAGCACAGAGAAAAGGAATGAAGTGAGAGGCCCTTTGGGCGTGATTTTCACACACGCAGAAACAGTGCAAAAATGTAAAGTTCCCCCAACCAAATGGAGTGCCCACTCCCACCCCTCTGCTCCTCCTGGGTCCCAGTGAACAAAGAATCTCTGTTTATAGATAAGTCTGTGTTTCTTGTATCTATATTATTCCAGATGTTGAAAATAACCGCCTACACTGCCCCTGAGTGCCTTACACCCGTATCTTCTCATCTTATCTTACTGGCTAAAAGGTTTCTTTTAAATAGCATTTCACCCTCCCGCTGGAAGTACAAGGACAAGCATTTTTTTTTCCTGCATTGGTTACCTTTATTGTAAGTCTTTTGAAAGGTCCTTATTCATTCTCCCATCTTAAAGTCTTGCTAAATACTGTGTTTTGCAACTAAGATATGTAGCATCATGTTTCCTAGTGAACTTCATCCTCCGACACCCAGTCTGAGTGGCATGTCTGAATTGGTTTTCTGCCTTGGCACTTTGTGTAGAAGTTGGTTCATTCCCCTCTGAGAATAATTTCCAGACATAAATTCTGGAGAAACTATTTAATTCCCACTGCAAAGTTAATTACTCTTCCTCAGGTAAAGTGACATCCCCCCAAGATGACCGTCAGGTTGAAGTCATGCAGGCCTGGGCTTCATTATCATTTCTACCACTTAATGTCAACTGGGTGTGTGTGTGTGTGTGTGTGTGTGTGTGTG
>NW_005363127.1:557-777 GCF_000412655.1 Myotis brandtii | reverse complement strand
AAACCAACAAAAACAAGAAAACCAAGAAACATGAGCGTTCAGAGCCGCTCTCAGTTCCGCGTGGGAAGCGAACCCCAGTGTCCGGCTCCAACGCCACTGGACCGCGTCCTGAGCTCCGAGCAGAGGCCCTGCCCGGGAGCCGGGAGCCGGGAGCCAGGGGCCAGGGCAGGTCTCTGTGTGCAGAGCGGGGCTGGGGACGGACAGGGGGGGGGGGGGGGGC
>NW_005363127.1:0-245 GCF_000412655.1 Myotis brandtii | reverse complement strand
GCGTGGCTCAGTGGTTGAGCGTCAACCTATGAACCAGGAGGGCACGGGTCAATTCCCAGTCAGGGCACAGGCCCGAGTTGTGGGCTCGATCCCCAGTCGGGGGCGAGCAGGAGGCAGCCGATCAGTGATTCTCTCTCGTCATGGGTGTTTCCAACTCTCTCCCTTCCTCGCTGAAATCAATACAAAATATATATATTTTTTTAAAAAGAGAATGAGCAGAATGAGAAGCCCACGGAGGAAGCCGA
>NW_005363126.1:0-543 GCF_000412655.1 Myotis brandtii | reverse complement strand
TGCAAATTAACCCAACAAAGATAGTGGTTAATTTGCACACGCAGGCGCTGAGTGGCCAGGGGTGGAGCAGGATGCTTGTGTCATCACCATGGCGACAACGCAGGCGTTCTGCACCGCCCCAGCCACTTGGGGCCTCTGGGCAGCGTGAGAAGGCGGAAAGGCGGCTCCGGCCAGAGCAAAGGCGGTGCTGGTGGCCAGGGGAAGGAAGGCCCATTCTTGCATGAATCTTCGTGCATCCAGCCTCTAGTTATTCTATAAGTAACTTTATAATTTTCAAACCAGGAAAATTACGTTCTCTATTCATTAAGTGCCAAGAGTCAGTTTGACTATTTCTTAAAATTTTACAAAATACATTTAAATTTCAAACATTTTGCACTGTACACAGCAGAAACTTTGGCTCATTCAACATTTTCCTGAGTGAACACATGCAAGTAAAAAGCCTCGTTTGGATAGAGCCAGCAAGCACTTATTTGAAGATTCCAGGCTTGCGTATTGTTAATTATGGACTGCCCTTTAGTTTATGTACATAGTAGATATTTGACT
>NW_005363125.1:0-808 GCF_000412655.1 Myotis brandtii | reverse complement strand
TCCAGGGGACAGTGTAAATCTTTGAAGTGACTGTGGTTGTTTTAAAATGTCTGCAAGTTCTTGGACTCTCCCTTTCCTTTAATACACCTCTGTTTCCCTTACTTGTCCCTACCCCAGTGCACTGTGGGCCGGCAGACCTGGTAACTGTGCCCTTGGCCCCGCTGATTGGTCCCGCTCCCACACCTGTGCCTGAGTCAGGCCACAGCATGTAGGGATCCAGCCACAGACTCCTGCCCCTCCTGCCACCTGCCTGCAGTTCCACCCCCTTTCAACACTACAGTTTATACTTGTGGATGCCTGATTGAGATTGCTAGCCCAGCTCTGTCGCTATGACGTTGATTGTAAAAGAAATGGCAGCAGATTCCCCTCACATGGGGCAGAAGCAGTTACTCGGCCCATCAATGGCAAGTCAGAAAAAAGAGAAACAAAAATGATGCTTCAATGTCTCTACCGTCCCATCTGCAGAGTCCCATGACTTAGTGCAGCGGTTCATGCCTCACAGGCTTCCAGGTTTTGTGGATTTCTCAGCAAGTCTTCTTCACATGTAGACACCATCTCCTACAATACTCTCCTCTTTTATTCTCTCACCAGAGGCCTGGTGCATGACATTCGTGCACTGGAGGGGTGGGGGTCCTTCAGCCCAGCCTGCACAGGGAACAGGCCTAAGCCAGCAGTCAGACATCCCCCAAGGGGTCCTTAGCGCTGCTACAGAGGTGGGAGAGGGTCCAGCCACCGCCGCTACACTCGCCAGCCATGAGGCTGGTTTCTGGCTGAGGAGCGCTCCCCCTGTGGGAGCGCACTGACCACC
>NW_005363124.1:1787-3286 GCF_000412655.1 Myotis brandtii | reverse complement strand
AAAAATTCCCAAAATACACATGGCTTAGTCCTAGGATCTACTTTCCTTTTCTTATATTAAAGGAGGCAGAGATGTTGCAAGAGGAGGACAGGGGCTTGAGAAAATAATTGTGCAAAAATGCACAAGCAAGAATATCACTAGAGCACTAAACAAAAATTTGAGATAATCAAACTGTTCATTAATGGTTAAATGACAATATTTCCACACTTTGAAATGTAGCCATAAACTTAAGGCATTTTTAATTTGTTCACCAATTAATTACTGATCTTCTATTATGTCCTAATTATGTCTCATATTTGAGAACCTATATGTCCTAATATAGAAGAATTTCCAACTGTTAGCATTGTTTACTTCTGAGGAAATAAAAACATACTTGCAGGAAAAAGGGTGATAAAAGGAGACTTTCATTTTAACTTACATACTTTTATACAGCTTGAAATTTTTATAACAAGAATATATTCATGAATTCTATAAATCTTTAAATAAGTATCATACCTGAATGCTTCCTTCTGTATCAAGAACTTCAGCAACAGGAACTGACTGGATAAACTGCATGAAGCCTACACAGAAATAAATGCATAGCCCTGAGCTAAGTTATTGATTAAGCAATAAAAATAAAGGTTCTGCTAAGAATAACCTTCATTTGCAAATGTATACACTACATACCTGAATAACTCTAAAAGGTCTGCAAACACTGTTTAGATTCATTCTGGTGGTTATCTCAAAGGATAAGGTAACTTTTAAAAAAATAAGCTAATTTAATCTGTACGTTTCTCTAGGCCAATTTCTATAATTGTACACAAGGAACACAAAAATGTAAGAGGCCAAACTTCTTAAATCTGGCATAAAAATTTCTTCTTTCTGTATTCTGTATTTTTTAAACATATCAATTAAAAATTTTCCATTCCACATTTAAAGTCACTTTAAGAATCTGAAATTGTGTAATATCAATCACCTAACCTTAAAACTGTATTCTGTTCATTAGCTTTTTATTTAATACTCCATCTTCTACCTTTTAATGGGAATGATAGAAGAAAAGTGTAAATCCTTTAAACTACCAAAAAGAAGAGGGAGGAGATAGTATACAGGAGAACAAGGAGAAAAATCTGGGAACAGCAGGAATATAAAACAACAAACACATTAAAAAAATCAAAGTTGAATGAAGGAAAGAATTTCAGGATCATAAACAATCATGATCTGGTTTTGGTGAGCCTCATATCAGCTATTTGCATGCAAATTAAGAGATTGGATACTCTGTTAGAATATGAAATGTCTCATCCATTACTATATCATAAACACGAAATAGTCTTCATTAATTCACTTAAAATTTGTTATTGTTTCTTTACTATGTAGCAAGAACTTTGCCAGGTAAAACATAGAGCCTTGACCATGCCTTCATAGACCAAGCTTCAAACTTACAAGCTTGCAAGTTTTATTGGGATAAATACTACAGATGGAAGAGTACTATGAAAGAGAATAGTGTACAAGCATGTCAAACT
>NW_005363124.1:0-1721 GCF_000412655.1 Myotis brandtii | reverse complement strand
AAAAATTCCCAAAATACACATGGCTTAGTCCTAGGATCTACTTTCCTTTTCTTATATTAAAGGAGGCAGAGATGTTGCAAGAGGAGGACAGGGGCTTGAGAAAATAATTGTGCAAAAATGCACAAGCAAGAATGTCACTAGAGCACTAAACAAAAATTCGAGATAATCAAACTGTTCATTAATGGTTAAATGACAATATTTCCACACTTTGAAATGTAGCCATAAACTTAAGGCATTTTTAATTTGTTCACCAATTAATTACTGATCTCCTATTATGTCCTAATTATGTCTCATATTTGAGAACCTATATGTCCTAATATGGAAGAATTTCCAACTGTTAGCATTGTTTACTTCTGAGGAAATGAAAAAATACTTGCAGGAAAAAGGGTGATAAAAGGAGACTTTCATTTTAACTTACATACTTTTATACAGCTTGAAATTTTTATAACAAGAATATATTCATGAATTCTATAAATCTTTAAATAAGTATCATACCTGAATGCTTCCTTCTGTATCAAGAACTTCAGCAACAGGAACTGACTGGATAAACTGCATGAAGCCTACACAGAAATAAATGCATAGCCCTGAGCTAAGTTATTGATTAAGCAATAAAAATAAAGGTTCTGCTAAGAATAACCTTCATTTGCAAATGTATACACTACATACCTGAATAACTCTAAAAGGTCTGCAAACACTGTTTAGATTCATTCTGGTGGTTATCTCAAAGGATAAGGTAACTTTTAAAAAAATAAGCTAATTTAATCTGTACGTTTCTCTAGGCCAATTTCTATAATTGTACACAAGGAACACAAAAATGTAAGAGGCCAAACTTCTTAAATCTGGCATAAAAATTTCTTCTTTCTGTATTCTGTATTTTTTAAACATATCAATTAAAAATTTTCCATTCCCCATTTAAAATCATTTTAAGAATCTGAAATTGTGTAATATCAATCACCTAACCTTAAAACTGTATTCTGTTCATTAGCTTTTTATTTAATACTCCATCTTCTACCTTTTAATGGGAATGATAGAAGAAAAGTGTAAATCCTTTAAACTACCAAAAAGAAGAGGGAGGAGATAGTATACAGGAGAACAAGGAGAAAAATCTGGGAACAGCAGGAATATAAAACAACAAACACATTAAAAAAATCAAAGTTGAATGAAGGAAAGAATTTCAGGTTCATAAACAATCATGATCTGGTTTTGGTGAGCCTCATATCAGCTATTTGCATGCAAATTAAGAGATTGGATACTCTGTTAGAATATGAAATGTCTCTCCATTACTATATCATAAACACGAAATAGTCTTCATTAATTCACTTAAAATTTGTTATTGTTTCTTTACTATGTAGCAAGAACTTTGCCAGGTAAAACATAGAGCCTTGACCATGCCTTCATAGACCAAGCTTCAAACTTACAAGCTTGCAAGTTTTATTGGGATAAATACTACAGATGGAAGAGTACTATGAAAGAGAATAGTGTACAAGCATGTCAAACTTACAGCCATTGGGCCACATGCCTCTTTTAAATAACACGAGTTTGACATTCTTGGGTAGGAGACCTAAATTACAATAGAGAACAGAAGGCATCTGGCAATTTGAGCCATGTTTTGAAGGATAATGAGTTAACAGGTAAAGCTGTGGAGGAAAGAATGTAAAAGATAATGAACACAGCATATGTGAAAGCCTGAAGGCTGAAAGACCACAGTGCATGGAGAAAAG
>NW_005363123.1:0-398 GCF_000412655.1 Myotis brandtii | reverse complement strand
AGGGCAAGTGCTGCTCAGCCAGAAGCCGGGCTCATGGTTGACAAGCACAACAGTGGTGGCGGGAGCCTCTCCCACCTCCATGGCAGCACTAAGGATGTCTGACTGCCGGCTTAGGCCTGAGTGGGCCTAAGCCATCAGTCGCACATCCCTCGAGGGCTCCTGGACTGTGCGAGGGCACAGGCGGGTGCAGGCTGGGCTGAGGGACACCCCACTCCCCCCCCCAGTGCATGAATTTTGTGCACCAGGCCCCTAGTGGTATTATAAACAAAGATAAAAAATATTCAATAATTGAATATGTGCCATGAATAATTCACTTTTATTTTAATGCTCAGATAACTAATATAAAGATTTAAAAGTTTTGTCATAAAATATTCAGATTTATCATTTTAACTTCTTAA
>NW_005363122.1:0-200 GCF_000412655.1 Myotis brandtii | reverse complement strand
AAAAAATCAGCAAAGAAAGAGCAATCCTAAATGACTCCCTAGATCAGATGAACTTAGTTGACATCTTCAAAATATTTCACGCGAAAGCCACAGAATATACATTCTTCTCAAGTGCACATGGGACATTTTCAAAAATAGACCACATATTGGGTCACAAGCAAAGTCTCCCCAAATTCAAGAAGATTTAAATCATACCAATC
>NW_005363121.1:0-218 GCF_000412655.1 Myotis brandtii | reverse complement strand
CATGTCCTCGCGGGTGGGGCGGCAGTGCTTGAGGCTGGCCTCAGTCCAGGACCCAGATCTGTGACCCTGCCAGACGGGGGGCACCACGGGAGGCTGTCCACAGTCCAGGACTCGGATATGTGACCCTGCTGGGCGGGGCGGCAGTGCTTAAGGCTGTCCACTGTTTCGGGACCCAGATCCATGACCCTGCTGGATGGAGGGCAGCGCTTGAGGCTGTC
>NW_005363120.1:0-1202 GCF_000412655.1 Myotis brandtii | reverse complement strand
CGGGACCACCCGCTGCAGCCGCCCGTCCAGGACCTGTTGCGCCGCAAGTGCCCCCAGCACAACCGGCTCCGCGACTTATTCTGCCCCGAGCACAGCGAGTGCATCTGCCATATCTGCCTGGTGGAGCACAAGACCTGCTCGCCTGTGCCCCTGAGCCAGGCCAGCGCAGACCTGGAGGTAGGGGGTGCGGCGCGAGGCGCAGAGGGGCAGCCTGGGCCTGCTGGGCGGTGCAGAGGGCGCCTCCGTGGGCATCTCCGCCAACGCTGGATCACCTGAGCCGGGGCATGGGCTTTGCTGAGCCTGAGATCTGGGGCAGAAGACACGGGTGATGTTGCTTGCCTTAAGCCCTAGTTAGTGCTTGTCTGATGCTGTTAATAGAGGGTTTTGAACCCTCAAATACGAACCCGGGAGGTTCCCTCTGTTCCCTCATTAAATCCTGGCAACACCCAGGAGGTGGGTATCATTAGTTCCATTTTTCAGGAGAGCAGATGGAGTTCCGCAGAAGCTAATTTAGCCTGAGTAACGGAGTAAGTGGCCCACCAACAGTCTGCCCGTCCTCCTCAGGTACCAGCCTCATAACCAAGTCTACAGAGTCCAGGGCATGGGACTCTCCTGGAGGGTGGAGGTCATATGAGCAAGAGTCATTGAGGAGCTGGAGAGTCCCAGTGACTAGGGAGGATCCCTGCGAGTGGGAGGGCTTGGATAGGACCCTACCGACCTGCGGGAGAGCCAGCGCTCTTGCAACATAGTGCCCTCCATTCTGGCTGTGTGATTGTGAGACAGGGTTTGGCCCCTGGGCCTGAGTCCTCCTCAGTAAAGTGAGGAGGTGGGACCAGGTTGATTTCTAAGGGGCTTTCTAGGTCTGTAATGACTTTAGTGGTATCGGGGGGGCCAGAACCTCCGCCTGTGTCAGAGGATGAAAAGGTGTAACCAGCCCTAACCGGTTTGGCTCAGTGGATAGAGCCTCAGCCTGCCGACTGAAGGGTCCCAGGTTCGATTCTGGTCTCAATCCCCAATAGGGGGTGTGCAGGAGGCAGCTGACCCATGTTTCTAACTCTCTATCCCTTTCCCTTCCTCTCTGTAAAAAAATCACTAAAACATATTTAAAAAATAAAAAGGTGTAACCAATCCACCTTTTGTTATATCAGTCTAAGCTCCAAAGCGTGCCTTGATGTCCTTTCATTCTCCCAGCCCTGTCACGG
>NW_005363119.1:0-736 GCF_000412655.1 Myotis brandtii | reverse complement strand
TAGACAGACATGAGCAGAGCAAGGACGATGGGCCAACGGGCAGGGACTCCCCAGAAGCAAGAGGAAACTAGGCTGCAGATGAAGCAGCCCGAGAGGCTGTCCTAAAACCAGTGGGGCCTTTACAGATTCTAGTGACTCTTCAAGACCCTGAACTACTCATCTCACCAGTTTACTCAAGTTCTTTCAGGCTTTACAGTCTACCCAGAAAGCAGACCAGAAGCACGTCCGAGATAATATGCCTGTATCCGGTTCATCCCTTCCAATCTGGTGACTCTGTTTGGGTAAAAAAATTTGACACCCAAGGACTGACTCCTGCCTCGAAAGGACCACCCCCACGGCAACAAAGGTTGACAGGATCCTGACATGGCTTCATCACACCTGGCTTAAGACAGCCCAGGCAAAATAAAAAGTCCAGGACTCAGTGGGCTCTCATTCCAGGCCCTTATCTTATAAACAGTCCCACCGACTTTATTCGGCAAAGAATTAATTCTATAGTCCTCAGCGTCAATATAACTCCCTCCCCAACAATAACCCAGAAGAGTCAATGATTCGACTCATGTACATAAAAACAGTGGGGAATGTGTTGGGCTGCATATTTGTCGCTTTGGCCTGACGGGTCATGCTGTGCTGTCTGTTTCTAAAACACATACATAGGAAGGTACTGACATCAGGCCAGGCCTTCATATATGGTCTCATGGACCCTTCCCAGCACACAGGCCTTCTTTCTCAGAAGGCC
>NW_005363118.1:0-1580 GCF_000412655.1 Myotis brandtii | reverse complement strand
ACAGAAATTCCTTTAGTCTGATGAAAAATTATAAATACAGAAAAAAATCAAACTCAAGATAATTATTGAATACTAGAGGCCTGGTACATGAATTCATGCACTGGTGGGGTCCAGTCGGCCCACTCTGATGGGGGCTGATCAGGGATGGGGCCGGCCAGGGCGAGGGGCTGCAGTTGTTCCAGTCATTCCGGTCATTCTGCTATTCGGTCACTGGGCTTTTATCATATAGGATTGTCCTTCACATATAGAGTAGCTAACTTACATTGTACCATATGTGAGTTGAGTTTCTTCACAAGCAATGGTGATGGTTTTATATAGTTCCACTTGAAAGTACTTATTTGGTATTTCTCTTGATAAATGTTACATATTAGCAAAGGGGGCTGGTCATTGTTAAAGAACTTGTTACAAATATGGAGTGGTTTTCCTCCTTGTATCATTATCTTACTACTTTTCCTCTCAGCAGTTGACCTCCAATTCTTTCTTGCCAATAATGAGATGAACACCTCCAATATACACACTTCAATATATCTGTTTCTATAGCAATGATTCCAGCCTTCTCATTTGAAAGGAAGAGAAATGCTACTTCCTGTAAAAGAAAAATAATAATCTCTCAGCTTTACTTTGTATCCCATCATGTTCATGACTCCTGATGAAAATTGGTTTTTTTTTTCTCTACTGTTTCATTATTCTTCACCTTTCAATGTATAGCATAATGTAGACGAAGACGAGAGATCGTCATTTGCAAACTATAAATTTTGGGAAGTTATTTAAACTTTAAGAATCTCCCTCTTCATATATAAATGGGGAGACGTAATAACGTCTACCAGGCATGATGGCTTTCTATCTGTAGAGATGGAACCCTACAGGAAAAGGAAGGCACACACAAATGAAGTCATTAAAAAGAATTTAATGAGCGACCAATTTACAGAAGTATAGGCAGAGTAAGGGAAAATCAAGAAGAAATAGTAAGTCACCTAAGGCTAGCAAAAGCAAAAAGATGTTACTATTTTACATGTGAAGATGGGAGCCCAAGACAGTGCTATCTGCAGGGAGCAGATGGGACAACTTTCCATGTTTACAGCTCTCACCAGTAACACCTACTTGACAGGTGACTATATTTCCTTTCATTATCCATCTAGCCAAGGACTGGGGAAGATGGAGAAGGTACTGCTTCTCACAGCTGCTAATCTCTGGGTAACTCACTATCTATCATTTTGTTCCCTAACTCTACTCAGATATCTGTAAATATTCACACACACACAAAATACACACACACACACACACACACACACACACACACACACACACACACACACCTCCTGTGAAATGTCTAGGAGTAAATTCTGTAAATAAAATGTGTTATTATATATTTGAAGATATTTTCAATTTACTTGTTCTTATCTATTTGAAGCTTTTTTTTTCTTCTCATTGTTTCTAAATTTTCTCTAGCCCCTTTTGGTTTTACAATTCTACATTAGCCTTGCTTTTCGTAAATTCATTTGAGCATTTTTTTCTCTCTCCCCAAAGTTGAGTGTACCCCAGCATAAAAGCAACATTTCTGCTTCTCATCTTTTATTATT
>NW_005363117.1:0-571 GCF_000412655.1 Myotis brandtii | reverse complement strand
CCACCACTTCTCCAATCTCCTGTGCTGGCTTCCTCCCCCTCCCTCCCCCCAGAAGCCCCCCAGAGACTGGAATGCAGGCCATGGGTTGGAATAAATACCTTCAGCTGCTGAAACTGGTGCTGCATCCTTTCTTGAGCCCTTTCAAACAGGCCCTCAGCCACCTGCCGGTCCACCCCTCTTCTGATGACATCTTTCATCCTCTCACACGCTTTTTTGCCAGTGATCTGGGCTGCCTCTGGCAAAAATGATAGTTACAGTTACACCACAGCAAGGGCTTATGCAGAAACCATTAGCATCAGCAATAAAGACAAGCAAAGAAACCATATATATACAGGTACATATATACACACACACATATATAGATGCACACACATATATTTATGTAGGTAGTACCATTTGCTACACAGTGGAAATAGTTTAATACAAAAATTAACACTCTCAATATTTAGATAGCTATCATTCAGAAAATCGAATGAGTGAATTAAGCAGAAGCTTACAAAATTCCAACCCCTGGCCTCCCCAAGAAAATAAGGAGCCACCAAAATGAGAAGAAGATATCAAGAACGTTTAC
>NW_005363116.1:240-764 GCF_000412655.1 Myotis brandtii | reverse complement strand
TTTGTTTATTTGGGTCCTCTCTCTTTGCTCCTTGGTGGGCCTGGCTAGAGGTTCATCATCTTATTTATCCTTTCAAAGTATCAGCTCTTGGTTCATTGATTTTGTGTGTGTGTGTCTATGCATTTATTTCTGCTCTGATCTTTATTATTTCCTTTCTTCTGCTCACTCTGGGGTTTTCTTGTTGCTCTCTTTGTAATTCTTTAAATTGCAGAGTTAGGGGGTTTATTACCATTTTTTATTTATTTCTTATATTTTTCTTTCTTTCTTTTCTTTCTTTCTTTTTTTTGAGGTAGGCTTTTAATGCTATACTAGTAAACTTCCTTCTTAGGATTGCTTTTACTATGTCCCCTAGATTTTGGATTGTTGTGTTTTCCTTGTCATTTGTTTCCAGGATTTTTAAATTTCTTCTTTGATCTCTTTGGTAACCCACTCATTTTTTTAAAAAAAAATATATATATTTTATTGATTTTTTACAGAGAGGAAGGGAGAGGGATAGAGAGTCAGAAACATCGATGAGAGAAAAA
>NW_005363116.1:0-212 GCF_000412655.1 Myotis brandtii | reverse complement strand
ACAACCCCTACTGGGGATGTGCCCGCAACCAAGGTACATGCCCTTGACCAGAATTGAACCTGGGACCCTTCAGTCCCCAGGCCAACACTCTATCCAGTGAGCCAAACTGGCCAGGGCCCCACTCATTTTTTAATAGTATGTTATTCAGCCTCTAAGTGTTTGAAATTTTATGATTTTTTTATTGTATTTGATTTCTAATTTTATGCCATTGT
>NW_005363115.1:0-1089 GCF_000412655.1 Myotis brandtii | reverse complement strand
GAAATAAGGGTGATGTGTGAGTTGAGCTAAACCTTTATACTTCTGTTGCTAGATTCTGCAGAATGGCAGCGTGGCATTGCAGAATTGGTTGCCAGGCTGGATAAAAAGCAGGAGATATGAACTAGAACAGAGAGAAGTCTGGGCAGATCTGGAGAAGATAGACACCAATATTTACTGAGTACACAGCCCATGCCGGGAAGATCCTACTGTTTGCTCATCCTTGGGTTCTGCCACTCATTGGCTGTGCATCTCAGGAAAGTCACTTAACTCCTCTGAGCCTCAGTTTCCTCATCTATCAGATAAAGGCATTGGAGTAGGTGACCTCAAAGATACTCTTTGCCCTGAGAACTGTCTAACACAATCTGCAGGCCCAATATTCAAGAAGAAGGAGGGGTCTAAAGTTCTTCCAACAGCTGAATTGTGGACAACGGTCAGCCTCAGTACCTGTTAGGGTTCTGGCTATTAAAATCGGGCCTCCATGCACATTTCTGGATTCCTAGATCTCAGTTTTCCATGTATTCAGCTTGAAATCAGATGTTCTCAAACAGGGGTGAATTTGAAAAGTAAACTGAAAAATAGCATTTGTGAGTAGGTGAGTGGGGAATTTTCCCCCAAATTCAAAATTTAGGCCTATCTTTGCTCCTGGCCTCAAAGAAGTAGGTCAGAAGGCAGGTTATAAAGAAGATGCTCTGTCAACTGTAGCTGTGAGGTACAATCACATGAAAACAATTAAACATTAAGGTTAATCAACTCCTATTCCTCCAATTTGCCTCCAAGCACCTGTGCACAAAACAAATCCTGTACATGGTCCTTCCTTATGTGGAGTCTTCCCACATTCCAGATTTCCTTGAAGCGAGTGTTCCTGGGTTGATTCCATCTGAATGTGACATTTTGGCACAGTTTTGTGGGGTAAAGGACGGAGGGTGTGGCAGAGATAATTAACTTTCCCTCCAGCATTTGTATTTCTACCATGATGTAGAGTTATTACTGGGAAGTGACTTCCCAGAGGGCTACATGGCCCAGCCAGAGTGTCTGAGTGTGGCCATAGGATCAGTCTAGCTCCCCAATAAAATGTGAACAGAGCTGACT
>NW_005363114.1:0-858 GCF_000412655.1 Myotis brandtii | reverse complement strand
TTTATCTTTCTTATGAGTAATTAGGTCTTAACATGCTTCAGCATGTTTTTGAGGCAAAAGATTCATCAATAGTCTTCTTCATCTATTTAGTATTTGTTTGTTGGTTTATATTGAATTTATTGGGGACACATTGCTTAATAAAATTATATAGGTTTCAGGGGCACAATTTCATAATACATCATCTGTATATTGTATTGTGTGTTCACTACCACAGGTCAGGTCTCCATTCCTCACCATGTATTCCTTCTTTACACTATCCTACCTATCCCCTCCCCTTTCCCTCTGGTAATCACCATACTGTTGCTGTCTCTAAGGGTTTTGCTGTTTGTTTGTTTGCTTAATACTTTCACCTTTTTCAGCCAGCTCCCATTATCTTCTTTATATTTTCCTTAGTGAGTGAAATATTGGTGTTGCAGAGAACTTGTGCTCAAATGTAACAAATCCTATTTTTGTATTTACAATCCACCTATCTGATGGGAAGTCTTTAATGGCTTCATGTCAGGAGTGAAAGAGAGGTTTGGGATCAAAAAGATCTGGTTGAGCCCTAACTGGTTTGGCTCAGTGGATAGAGCGTCGGCTTGCGGACTCAAGGGTCCCAGGTTCGATTCTGGTCAAGGGCATGTACCTTGGTTGCGGGCACATCCCCAGTTAGGGGGTGTGCAGGAGGCAGCTGATCGATGTTTCTCTCTCATCGATGTTTCTAACTCTATCCCTCTCCCTTCCTCTCTGTAAAAACTCAATAAAATATATTTTTTTTTAAAAAAGAGCTGGTTGATGATCTCCATTACATTCCAGAGTCACCGAGAGTCTACGGTTTCTGATACAGATAGGGATGTAAGTCATACCAAGACTATAAAG
>NW_005363113.1:0-2338 GCF_000412655.1 Myotis brandtii | reverse complement strand
GGTCTTCAAGGACAATTGAGGCTATAGTGGAGGAATTCCTGTGCAGTGGCTGACCCCACAGAGGAGGACTTGCTTCACTGGGGCTTCATTTCTTGTGGAGTCCACTCCTTGAGTCTTTCACTTGTGGATTTGGTTGAGTTGTAATCTTGTGTGGTCTAAATCTGTCCACTGGGTACACTGGCTTGAGGATATCCCAGAAGGTGCAAGGTCAACCACTACCTCTGCTCTGCCTTGGGCCACCCAGCATGAGATACAGAGTGATCTGCAGATGATTGCTATTTTTGTTCTGTTTAGAGGTGTCTGGGAGAGACCAAGCTGTGAATCATGGCTGACCACCACTAGTGCCAGGTCTGGGGCCACTTAGCAAGAGGTATGGGGTATGCAGAGGACAGATCTGCTTGTTTGAGAGGTTTTAGGAAAGTATCAAGCATGAGCCAAGAAAGGCTCTTTGTATAGAAAAAACACTGGAAATGGCTTGTGTGGACCCCCAGGTTGGGTTTGATGGTGTCTCAGGGTGGGGAGGGGGGCTCACATTGTTAGCCAAGTTGATGGAGACTCAATATGGTGCTCACCTAAGGGGTTTGTAAGGGGAAGGCCCAGAAAGGACCAATTGTCTCTGCCAGCACTTCTGTTCTGGGAGAAATCTGTCACTTTGATGCCAGACAGTTCAGTTCCTCCCCTTATGTCCCTGGCACTTTTCCAGCTGCTACCCTACCTCTGGAGCTCAGAGCAAGTGAGTCCAAATAAATCTATGTGCTGGCCCTTTAAGAGGAACTCCTGGGACTCTAACAGCTTCATCTCAATCAGTCACAATCTTTGCTGATTTTTACAGCCAGAAGTTATGGGGACTGCTCTTCCTGGCATTGGAACCCTGGGCTGGGGGTTCTAATGTGGGGCTGGGACACATTGTTTCTTAGGAGAGATCTCTGTAGCTGATACATCCTTCCCGATTTTTATCTGCCACATGTGGGTGTGGGACCAGCCAGTCATGTCTCTACCCCTCCTACCAGACTCACTGAAGCATCTTCTTCATATCCTTAGTTTTAAGATTTTTGTTCAGCTAGATTTCAGACATTCTAAATCAGCGGTTCTCAACCTGTGGGTCGTGACCCCTTTGGTGGTCGAATGTCACAGGGGTCGCCTAAGACCGTCCTGCATATCAGATATTTACATTACGATTCATAACAGTAGCAACATTACAGTTATGAAGTAGCAACGAAAATAATTTTATGGTTGGGTCACAACATGAGGAACTGTATTTAAAGGGCCAGAAGGTTGAGAACCACTGTTCTAAATGATGTTTTTTGGTCTGTTATTTAGTTATAATTTTTATGTGGTTGTGGGAGGTTCTGGGTACTGCATTTACCTACGCTGCTATCTTGACTGGAACCCCCTTCTTATCTCTTTATGTATTCACTAGGGGCCCAGTGCACGGATTTGTGCACCTTGAAAGAAACTGTGGGCCTCGAGGCTGCGGTGGGCACAGGGGTGAGTCTCGGCCCATCATCCACACCCCTGCCTGGCCCCTCCTGCCGTGGCCCCCGGTCCCTGTCTGCCAGCAGGCCCACTCCCACTACCGCTGCTCCCATGCACTGATGGTGCCAGCCCTGCTCACACCCGCTGACGGCACGGAGTGATTGGGGCCAGCACCAGTACCAGGTGCGAGTGGGGCCAGCACCATCAGCGGGTGTGAGTGGCGGCTGCTGCCTTGATCACCCATCAGGAGAAGAGAGAGGTGGAGAAGCCCTCGGGGGCGATCGGGGCCAGCAATCGCTGCTCGCACCCGCTGACAGCGCCAATCTATTGGGACCAGCGCCAGGCGCCGGCAGTAGGTACAAGTGGTGGCTCTGGTGGTGCCAGCTGCGGGTGCAAGTGGGGCCAGTGCTGGTGCCAGGCGGGACCGCGGTGCATGGGAGCACAGAATTTTCAGTAGACACCAGAGGCTCACCCTGATGACAGTGACGGGTGCCCTGCCTTGGTCTGGTGCCCTTGCTCACCTGCTCCACCATCCTGCCCCTGCCAACACCCTCCATGTTCCGCACTCTGCTGCCAGCTGCCCATGCCCAACATGTTCCGCGTCAGTGCATGTCATAGCAACTGGTTGTTTGGTTGTTCCACCATTCTGTCTATTTACATATTATCCTTTTATTATATAGGATAGTCACCATAAAATTATATTCGCTTGAACATTAGGGCTTTAGATTATTCTATTTGTAGTTGTCCTCAGTGACTAACACATAGTGGGCAATCAATAATGACAGAATAACAAATTGTTCTAATAAAAATTATTCAAACTTAAACTTAATGAAATAAATGAAACCTGTGGTATAGGCTAACT
>NW_005363112.1:0-704 GCF_000412655.1 Myotis brandtii | reverse complement strand
GTGCACAAATTTGTGCACCTTGAAAGGAACTGAGGGCTGTGAGGCTGTGAGGCTTGGGTAGGCACAGGGGCAGGTCTCAGCACGTCCTCTGTGCCCCCAACCAGCCCCTCCCACCGCGCCCCCTGTTGGTCACCTGTCTGCCTGCAGCCCTGCTCCCACCACTGCCACTCCCACACGCTGATGGTGCTGTTCACACCCGCTGAAGGCACGATTGGGGCCGGTACCAGCAGCAGATGTGAGTGGGACTGGCGTCGTCAGCGGGTGTGAGCAGCAGCTGCTGCCCTGATCGACCCTCAGGAGCAGGGGGAGGTGGAGAAGCCCTCAGGGAAGATCAGGGCCAGCAGTCACCGCTCACACCCACAGATAGCGCCAAATGATTAGGACCAGATGGCACCAAATGATTAGGACCTGCACTGAGCACCGGCAGCAGGTGAGAGCGGTGGTCCAGTGCCGGCAGTGGGTGCAAGTGCCGGGCAGGATTGTGGTGCGCGGGCGCAAAGAATTTTCAGTAACCCCCAGAGGCTCGACCTGATTACAGTGACCAGCGCCCTGCCTTGGTCTGGCGCCCCCGCTCACCTGCTCCACCATCCCGCTGCAGCTGACGCCTGTTATGTTCCACACATTCCCCCTGGTGGTCAGCACACGTCATAATGACCAGTTGTTTGGATGTTCTGGTTGTTCTGCCATTTTATCTATTTGCATAT
>NW_005363111.1:0-239 GCF_000412655.1 Myotis brandtii | reverse complement strand
AGAGGGAGAAGGCAGAGAGGGGTGATGGCCACTAACCCAGGAATTACACACACACACACACACACACACACACACACACACACACACGATAGTTCCAGCAGACCACAGTGGAGGTCTGCCACACATCTGCAAAACTGCTCACATTTATCAGCACGGCAACTTGAACCTCACAGCAGTGACGCTGGACCCCAACCACCCCCACATCTTCACAAGAACTGGACCCCACAATAGTCAGACCC
>NW_005363110.1:0-539 GCF_000412655.1 Myotis brandtii | reverse complement strand
ATACATCCACAGGTGTGAGAAATTAATACGAAAGTATATAAAAATGAAAGGTTTTCTCAATAATGACAGCATGAGATGAGATGTCCTGTTCATCCTTTCTAGGTACCTGAGACTCCCAAGCCTTCCTCATCCCCAGCAGACAGAAGAGCAGCATGAGGCCTGAGAACCAGAGCAGCGTGTCCCAGTTCCTCCTCCTGGGGCTCCCAATCCCGCCAGGGCAGCAGGGCGTGTTCTTCACCCTGTTCCTGGGCATGTACCTGACCACGGTGCTGGGCAACCTGCTCATCATCCTGCTCATCAGGCTGGACTCTCGCCTGCACACGCCCATGTACTTCTTCCTCAGCCACTTGGCCTTCTCTGACATTTCTCTCTCCTCTGTCACTGTCCCTAAGATGCTCATGAACATGCAGACTCGGCAACAATCCATCTCCTATGTGGAATGCATTTCTCAGTTGTATTCTTTCATGCTTTTTGCTGGTCTTGACAATTTTCTTCTGGCTGGGATGGCATATGACAGGTATGTGGCCATCTGTCAGCCT
>NW_005363109.1:0-817 GCF_000412655.1 Myotis brandtii | reverse complement strand
TGGATAAAAAAATTTTTTATATATATATAATTTTATATATAAAAGCCTAAGCGACCTGCTGACCGGCCGACTGGCTGGTAGCTATGATGCACACTGGGGGCAGTCACTCAATGCAGGAGCTGCCAAGTGACAGCAACTTTGTAGAGTGCCCTCTCCCACTCCAGGACCCCTCAAGGGATGTCAGAGAGCTGATTTCAGCCCGACCCCGCAGGCCTGGCCAAGGGACCCCACCTGCCGAAGAAACCCCACTCACTCCGTAGAGGCCCTTGGAGCTAAGGTGCTGCCCAGGTGCAGCCGGCCGGGGAGGGATCTGGGAAGGTTGGCTTCAGGGCGTGTCCAGCCCTTCTCGCTCAGTCCTGCCCTGCCAGCCACCTTCTAATTACTTTCCTTTCAATGTGCATGAATCCATGCACCAAGTCACTAGTTGTTATATAAAGAAATAGGTGACAATTAAAGGGTCATTACTGGGGCCAGTTTCAAAATTGAAGTGATCAGATGTGAAGTAAAATTTTATTTGGCATATAAAGCATACAAGAACGGAATATTTTTTCCAGTAATTACCGATAAATCACTGTAATTCTGTGAAATACATTTTATAAGTAATATTGAGTTATAGATGCTGTCAGAATTACTGTTGTTGTGTGAATGTACTTAATGCCACTGAACTGTACACTTAAAAATGGTTAAGATGGTATATGCATATATGCATAGCCCATGGACACAGACAATAGTGTGGTGAAGGCCTGGGTGGAGTGGGTGCGGTGTGGAGGACACCAATGGGAAAAAACCGAAGGGGACATCTGTAATACTTTAAACA
>NW_005363108.1:0-645 GCF_000412655.1 Myotis brandtii | reverse complement strand
AAAAAAAATGTAGATCTATGACTGGAGTTATGCATGAGGTTTATTAAATGAAACACTAAATATATTTTAAAATGTATTTTTTAATGATTTCTGAGATAAAGGGAGAGGGAGGGAGAGAAGAGATGGAAATATCAATGATGAAAGAGAATCATTGATTGGCTGCCTCCTGCACACCCGTTACTGGGCATGTGCCCTTGACCAGAATCAAACCTGGGACCTTTCAGTCAGCAGGCCAGTGCTCTATCCACTGAGCCAAACTGACTAGGGCACACTATATTTACTGAGTATATACGACAGCAGACTCAGCAATACACTGTGGGGAGACACAAATAAACAGAATCTAATTCCTGTCTCAAAATGAACATACTCTGGACATGAGAAAATCAAAATATAAATAAATATGTCATTCTGTAAACTTGGTGCATACAACACAAGGTCGGCCTAGGTTCAAACTGAGAAAAAGAATGTGAGCGAAGGGTAACTTTACCAGAGACCCAAGGGTAGATTTATTTTGTATAATTATACATAGACCATCTCAATACTTCGATGTGATTACTCATTAGTATTAAAGCAATATCTTATAATATATATATATTCACGAAATTCAGGCACAGGGGGTGTGTGTCCCTCAGCCCAGCCTGCACC
>NW_005363107.1:0-2728 GCF_000412655.1 Myotis brandtii | reverse complement strand
TGATTGGCTGCCTCCTGCATGCTCCCTGCTGGGGATCTAGCCTCAGGAATGTGCCCTGCCCCGGAAAACCGTCCTGGTTTCCTGGTTCATAGGTCAATGTTCAACCACTGAGCCACACCGGCTGGGCAAGAGTTAAGATTTTTGAGTTTCTTAGGTGCCAGGTACTAAGGTAAGTGCTCATGTTTTCACATCAAATCCTCACCAGAAACACAGAGGTAAGTACTATTATTATCCCCACTTTAGTAATGAAGAAAAAGAAATTTACACAAGTGATGTAACTTGCCCAAAGCTAAAATGGCAGAGCTAACTTTCAGAACACATAGTTGTACTCGACGCAGTTAATGACCATATGTTTCTTATATAATGAAGATGAGAACTTTTAAATAAATTTGGGCGATATTCTTTCATTGCTTGTTCTTCTTTGGGTGGGGATAGCAGCACAGCCCCTTGCACAGAGTGGGAGCTCCCCCGGGTTTAAAGGAGCTTATGTTTGTTTGATATCCCTCCCATTGACATTCAGGCTATTTCTCTTTTAATTACTCTGGGGCTTTACCTGAGATGAGATTATCTAATGAACATCCTATTGTAGTCATCAGATAAGTAGTTATTTCCTTAATGTGTCTTTCTTACCAGACTGCAGAACCCACTGAGGGCAAAGTCTATTTTGTCCTCAAATGTATTCTTGAGGCTTCGCACAACCCTTGGAGCATAGTACATGCTCAATAAAGAAATGTCTGTTGACAGATTGGCTAATTTAATGACTTGAAAATCATTAGTAAACTACTACTCAGGCTCGAAGACAGTTACCCATTTTCTAGAATAAGATTTCTAGCTCTTTAAAGATTATGTAACAATTTAATTATTTGTTTTATCAGTTAGATACTTTGACTTTTATTAATGGTTATTTTTAAATTATAGTTCCTGAATCTATTCAAAATCATTAAATTTTGAGTTGTAAAAAGAGCATTTTTTAGGAATTTAAAGTTACTGTCTGGCATATAGTTTCATAATAACTCGAAGTTATTGTGTACTTTGTTCTTATAAAAAATCTCTTAGTGAACATAAGTAATGAATGAAATGCATAACATACAATGTAATCCTAACATGGAAGCTACAGGTGTAAAAATTTATTTGGTTTCCCATCTAGCTATCCAATGCATTCTATGAATAAATATTTAGGGGAAGGGAGAAAGATTCTTCATAATGTTTAAAATTACATATGTGCTATCATATTCTGGACTGAACTCTTGGAACCGTTGTTGAGAGTCATGGCAGAGACAAATGACTCCAATTTTTAATAGTATTTTTTTATAAAGTCTAACAATTAGCTATAATCTTTCCATTCTTTACTGGATTGGTTTCAGTTTGAATTTACTTGATCTGATGATATTTTATTGACCAACAATGACTTGACTAGTGATTATCATTTAAATATTTTATGTTCAGTGACATTAACAGGAAATCCACAAAGCATTCTGATTTCATTTACTAGAAAGCTATGACAGTGAAAGGTTTCCAACATTCTGAATAGCTTCTATTTAACATGTCTGATATCTTCCAAATGGGAAGAACAAACTGTATGACATGACACCAGAATTGATCAAGCATTATTCTCTTACCGTTGATTGGGGGAAATCATCTTTAAAATGATGATCAAAGAATAATATGCTAAGTAGAAAGCATATTTGACATACCGAGTATGTATGTTCTTGCCTTGACTTTATCTCCAATAAATGCGATTTCTAATGTAGAGACCTATTAATACTTCAGATAGTTGCCAAACATAATATGAAGAAGCACTAACTCGGGCACCTGATCTTTTAGAATGCAGCATCGTTTGTAACAATTTTAACGCTAACTAAGTACACTTTGATGAGACAGCATTTAATAAAATGCTCATTAATTTCATCATTAGCAAGGGTATGCTAAGAAGTAAGCCAGTTTCTTATGTCACGCCCAATTAGCATCCCATGCTAGTAATCCCATTAGTATTGTTGAATTCACTAATGGAAAAACTAATGGGCATGGTACCAGGGCACATTAATTGGGCACGACACCAGTTCTGGTTTTAATTATTAAACTACGATAATGAAATGTGTGTTTGTAAAATATTAAAATGTTGAAATAGGGTTGAAGGAAATAAAAAAGCATGCAGAGGAAAGAGATATAAGAAAAGTCAGCCTATGAAAATCCAAGGGCTAGAAAATGGACTTACCAAGTGGTCGTTTTCCTTGCCAATCGAGTTGTCTATAGAGGTTGTGATATTGTCCATGAGAGAAGCAAGCCAGTTATACTCCTGGGAAATTAAACGCTGCTTTTTTTTGTAATATGAAATTCTGTATGTCATACGTGTTGTCATGCTCTGTATGAGGCCTGACAGGAGCCAATTAAATGTGTAGAATGGACATGTTATATTGCTGAAGCTATTTTAGGGAAATTTAAACATAAATGTTTTAAATAGTATGGTTAACATTGCACTTTTTGTGATATAAATCTTCAGCCATATTACATCAGATAATGATCAGTTTTCTCTCTTTGAAAAACACAACACCAAAATAAGTAGTTTTGTGAAACATTCCAAGTAAGAGAATAATTTGTAATATTTTACCCAGCCTTATTTTTGGTTTTTAAATATTGTTATTGGATTGAAGTTAAGTGTTGCTAAGGAAATAAACTTCATGAAGAAAGAAATATTTATTTATTTATTTATTTATTTAGAAGGTTTAGA
>NW_005363106.1:0-470 GCF_000412655.1 Myotis brandtii | reverse complement strand
ATATAGGATAGGATTGCTTAAATGGGGGTGGGGGGAGGGAAGCATTTTTCAGCAGGAGGAGATGCTCTTGGCAGACAAAAATACATAATCCCTATATCTGAACTGATAGCCAGCCATATGCACTATACTGCCAAACTGGTCATTAAAAAATTGAACCGCTGGCAGCCTGCCTCGAGCCTAAGAGCAGCAGCCTCATGTGGCCTGCCCCTGTCCAAGGAGCAGCAGCTGTGTGAGCAGCCGGCTTCCCTGTCCGAAGAGCAGCAACCACACGAGCAGTCCGACCTGTCCGAGGAGAGGCAGCCCTGCGCAGCCCGCCCCCATCCGAGGAGCAGCAGCTGCGCACAGCCCGCACCCTGCACTAGTCTGAGGGGCAGCAGCTGCACAAGCATCTTGCCCTCGCCCAAACAGCAGCAGCCGCACGAGCAGCCTGCCTAATCTGAGGAACAGCAGCTGTGTGAGCAGCCCGCCCC
>NW_005363105.1:0-469 GCF_000412655.1 Myotis brandtii | reverse complement strand
CTCTGAAATCAATAAAAACATATTTTTAAAAAATAACCAAGAAAGGGTGAAGAAAAACCGGCCAAATAAACCACCTCTTTCCTTTCACCAGCAAAAATAAAAGAACCAAGGGGTGGCAAAACGCAGTGAAATTACCTTGCTTAGGTTCATCACTTTCATCCACGAACACAGTCAGTGCTAACAGCGTGGTGGGAACATGCACAGACAGCAAAGAACTAATAATTATGTCATTGCCTCCCTAGGAGGGCCTGCTCTGGACCACATGCACACACTGTGAGTATAGCTTTGCAGAAAGACAGAATTATTCACTCATTTTATACATGAACAGGAGGAAGCTCTGCATTTAGAAGCAGGAGCCATGAGCTCACAGTGTATTTCAGAGCCAATCTCAGACTGGGAACTACTTCTGTCCTGTTCTTCATCTGTGATCCCGCTTACTGCTCACTTCATACAGAAAGATTAAATGCCC
>NW_005363104.1:0-626 GCF_000412655.1 Myotis brandtii | reverse complement strand
TTTTCCCCACAGGGGAAGAAAAATCCTGATCCTTGAGATAAGCTGAAAGATGTAGGGAGAAGAGATGGACTAAAAGATATGAGGTTCCTTTTCCTGGTTCTGTGCTCCAAACCAAGAGGGTAGTCACCATGGCCCTACCAATAAGGGGTGATAGATGAGTGGTTCAGATTTTATTGCAGTGAAAGTGGGCAGTAACGCTAGGATGGGCTGTTATCCAAGGGAAAAGTGAAAGGGAAGGAAAGGAGCAGTTGAAGCCTCTGGCATGGATGGTTGGATAAGTAAAATGGACCAGCTGTAGGAAATAACCATCGGCTTCTGGGGAGACCTGGTAGTCAACCCATTGGGATCAATGGTTGTTCGGTAGTTCTAGGTAGTTCTGTGGTGTTGATGATGGGAGATGGCCTATTGTTATATTTCCCTGTGACCTTGTAAAGCATAAACGGGCTTGGGCGATTAGTGGGGTGTGCAGAGTGATAAGACCTGTGGCCAGGATGGAGGGAGGAGCTACCTTAGTAAAGATAGAATGTAAGTACAAAAAAGAGGGAAGGTTTGATTTGCCTGGGCTGTAGGATAATTACCTAGAATGATGTCTGCCTTTTTGAGAAATATAGTTCCCTTTCTCTTTT
>NW_005363103.1:0-667 GCF_000412655.1 Myotis brandtii | reverse complement strand
TCACTCTGGCCACAGCCTCCCACCTTCACTCTGGGCCAGAGCCGCCTCCTGCCTTCGCTCTAGCCGGCTCCATAGCGGCCGGCCGGGGCTTGTGGGAGGCTTGGCTTCCTTCGTCGCCCCAGCAAAGAAGGAAGCCAAGCATCCCACCTGAAGGAAGCCAAGCGTCCCGCCCACTATGGCTGGCGCCACCATCTTTGTGGCTATTGGCGCCACCATCTTTGTCGTGGAGTGATGGTTAATTTACATATTACCCTTTTATTAGTATAGTGTATATATATATATACATATTACAAAGAAATAGACGTTTTAATCATGTTATGTCCCTCCATTTTGTCAAATAAACTATGGCTAAGAGAGAATAATTGGGAAGTTTGGCAATACTGAATAAGGTGGAACTAGTGACCTCTTGGGTGCTGTGGATGTCAATCAGACAAGAAAATCTTTTGAAATTAAAGATAAGTCATGGGCAATGCATGTGAGTCCTGTTAATTGAACATAAGAAGAGAATCACAGAAATTGCCTTAAAGAGGGTTGGGGGGGGGGGGTGATAGAGATAAAGCAAATAATGAGTAAACAGCATGCATGTATGTATTTCAGATTGTAAATGATTTCATACTAGAATTGTTTAAGTATAATTTTGTCATTGTAAATTTATTATTGGCCTTTC
>NW_005363102.1:611-845 GCF_000412655.1 Myotis brandtii | reverse complement strand
GGACTGCCAGACTGAAGGTGGACAAGGAGTAGGTCTGACTTCTAGATGGGAAAGAGCAGCAGCCACAGGACCCCAGGCTCTCTGAATGGTGCCCTAGGAGGGCCGTGTGGAAGGGAAAGGCAGGTCTCACATTCTGCTGCTCACCTATCTCTCTCCCCAGGGCCATTTCCTGCATGCTGAGCATCTGGCTGGACCAGCACCTCCAGAATTTCCCAGCCTGATGATGCTGTTGGC
>NW_005363102.1:0-232 GCF_000412655.1 Myotis brandtii | reverse complement strand
TGTCAGCAGCCACGGCAGAGAGGGCACCCCCCTACCCCATTTAGACGCAGTGTTAAAAGTTTTCTGTTCATGTTACATATGTTTATAATTTTACTATATTTTTATGATATTTAATAACATACAGTGTACCGTAGAGAAAATATACTGAAAAACTCCTAAACATAATCTTAATTTAGATTCTATAAAATCTAACCATAAAAACCCTCAAAGCTTTGAGCAAGTCTGTTTTTCT
>NW_005363101.1:0-483 GCF_000412655.1 Myotis brandtii | reverse complement strand
CACCTTGAAAGGAACTGTGGGCCATGAGGCTGTGGTGAACACAGGGGCAGGTCTCAGCCTGACCCCTCCTGCCGCAGCCCCCAGTCCCCTGTCTGCTGGCAGCCCCGCTCCCAAATGCTGACGGCGCTGGGCTTGCTTGCACCTGCTGATGGTGTGGAGTGATTGGGGTCGGTGCCAGCAGTGGGGGTGAGCAGCGGCTGCTGCCCCGATCACCCCTCAGGGGCAGGGGGAGGTGGAGAAGCCCTTAGGAGTGATGGGGGACGGCAGCTGCCACTTGCACCCACTGATGGCGCCGGCCTCAATCACTCCATGCTGTCAGCAGGTACGAGCACTGGGCGGGACCATGGTGTGCAGGAGCAAAGACTTTTCAGTAACCACCAGAAGCTTTCCCCAATGACAGCGACAGGCGCCCCACCTTGGTCTGGTGCCCCCACCCTGCTCACCTGCTCTGCCATCCCACCATGGCTGATGCCCGCCATGTTC
>NW_005363100.1:559-861 GCF_000412655.1 Myotis brandtii | reverse complement strand
ATATAGATGCCACCTTGCAGGTTTTCCTATCATGGAAAGGGAGCACTCAGTAGCATCCTGGGTTCTGACCAGGGATTATGCACTCATGCTTTATCTCAGCAGATGAGATTTCTAGAAGACCCTTGGATATACCTTGAACATTTCTATCAAATTTGCCAAATCATCCTCCAAAAATGTTGAACCACTTTAAACTCCCACCAGCAACCATGCATGTGCCCTCTGTCCTACTTTGATGTCAATATCATTGATTTTCACCCCTTGAAGCTTCCGTTCCTTCAGCCGGGACTGCTTGGCACTTGAGC
>NW_005363100.1:0-235 GCF_000412655.1 Myotis brandtii | reverse complement strand
GTAACAAAGTTTGGGTGTGATGTCAACTTCTAGTCTCCTGTCCTGTGACAGGAGTCAGTCTTCACTGGCGGATGACACTTTTCCCATCGAGGGGACCTATGACATTTAAGCTCCTTTTGGGGGGTCTGATTTTAAGCAGATCAGGAGACTTCAGTGAAAGCCTCTTGGTGCACTTGCTGTTTGTTAAGCATCTGCAGCTCAAGATCATCAAAATAACAACACGGCATATGTTGGG
>NW_005363099.1:858598-859333 GCF_000412655.1 Myotis brandtii | reverse complement strand
TCAAAAAAAAAAAACACCCATTCCGGTGTTTTGCTGCCAAGTGTTTTACAAATGGATCCTCAAAGAAAAAAAAAATCTTTTGTTCTCTTCCTCCACATTCTTTCCAAAACTGTTTTTTTTTTTTGTCTTATTCAGAATAGCCATCTTAATAGATGTGAGATGGTATCTCATTGTGGTTTTGATTTGCATTTTCCCTTAAAACTATCTTTTATGTATAAAATTAATATTATAAAATTAACCTTATTTTATACACATTTTAAATGTATAATTCAGTGTTTAGTGCATCCACAATGTGTGTATCCATTGCCTCTACATAGTTCTGTAAGATATTTTTATCACCCACAAGGAAACCCTATACCTGTTAAGAAATCACAGCCAACTTCTCTCTCCACTCAGCCACTGACAACCAGCTTTCTTTCTCTATCAGTTTACTTATTCTGGATATTTTATATAACATGCAATCATATACTATGTTCATCTTTTATGTCTGATACATCACTGACTGTTTTATAGGTTCATTGATATTTTAGCATGTATCTATACTTAATTTTATGGCTGAATAATATTCCACTGTATGAATATACAACAATTTGTTAATCACTAATTTTTTTGATGGACACGTCAATTGTTTCACTTTTTGACTTTTGTAAACAGGGCTGCTATAAACATTTGTGTACAAATATTTGAATACTTGTTTTAGATCCCTGGAATATAAATCTAGGAGTGGAATTGTTG
>NW_005363099.1:835183-857972 GCF_000412655.1 Myotis brandtii | reverse complement strand
TTTTATTTATAATTACCCAAAACAGGATGCAACCAATAAGTCTTTCAATAAGTTAATGAATAAAAAAATCTGTGGTACATTCATACAATTAAATATTGATTCATTGACAAAAAATAAATGAACTACTAATCAACAAAAGATATAGATCAATCTTAAATGTACAATTATAAAGCAGCCAGTTTAAAAAGGCTACATACTGTTTAATCCCATTTATTTGACATTTTGGCAATGGCAAAACTATAAAGATAGTAAGCAGATTAGTGGTTGCCAGTGGAAAGAGGTAAGCATTAAATATTTGAAGCACAGGGTATTTTTTTAGAGCAGTAAAATTATTCTATAAGGTCCTCTAATGATGACATATGACACTATTATTTCTCAAAACCTTTAGAATTTTAGAGCATAAATAGTGAACCTCAATTTATGGAAATTAAAAAAAATAATGAACTAGGATTTGGGGTGTGTGTGTGTGTGTACCAGTTTGGAGTGAAGAAAATGATAAAAAAATCTAAGTGCTGTAAATGTATGAAATAGCCATACAGAAGAAGGCAGGGGTGGGGGGATGCTAAACTAGATAACTTTAGAAATGAGTTAAGTTTTTAAGTCTCTAGTTGATAAGTTGTTTCCTATGATGTATTGGTTCTGAAACTGAACAATTAATAAATGGATGTCAGATGGCGAGAGTCAGGTTCCTCACTGTTGGAGGGGAATTTGCGGATAAGAAATGAGAAATGGCTGGAATGATCTATGTGGTAATGAAATAGAATTGGAGGTATCGGTAGGAAATCATGTTTAATTCAATGTTGATATAGGTGGTTATGTGTAGAAACATCAATAGATATGTGTGCATACACAGGTAACAACACAAATATATTCCCTTGCTGTGTCAGCTGGAAGCAATAACACCTCAGTAGCAATAAACTAGAGTCCACGTCTTGGTTTCAGAAAATATTCTCTAGTAAAGGAATCTGTGGGGAAATGGCTAATTTGAGGACCAGGGCAGAAAATATAAAGATAAGCCTAAAATATGTTATAGTGCCAGAAAGTAAGCTAGTGTTAAAAACAAACAAACAAAAAAAAACTTTTGTGGATATAGGTATGTCAAAGGCACATAGAAACCAAATGAAAGAGCCCCCAAATGGACAGGTTGAAATGGATTGAGCAACAAAATGAATAAAATTTATTGGGTATTAACACAAAGTATAAAAAATAAATTCTGCTGAGTCCATACTGATATAAATGATTGGATAATTAGTAAAATAAATGGGACAGAAAAGATAAATCTTATGTGCAGAAGAATTCCAAAAAGACTTATAAAGATATCCTGCCCTGAGTTTGTATGAGTTCTTTATAGAGTTTAGTTTCCTTGGTCAGAATTGGGCTGGGTATTAGATAGAGAAGCAAACTTAAGCAATCAAGTTCCTAAGTGCTCCCACCTAAAGATAGGTTTCAGTATCTGATTCAACAAAGAAAACCTCCAGGGGTCACTGAAAGCTCTTAGCTTTTAATGCCCCACAGATAATAGTCCTACTTTCATAGACCTACTGTGAAACTCAGAACATTCCAAATTGAAGACAAAGAGCCCAATCCGGTGTTTTGCTGCCAAATGTTTTACAAATGGATCCTCAAAGGAAAAAAAAAATCTTTTGTTCTCTTCCTCCACATTCATTCCAAAACTCTTTTTTTTTGTCTTATTCAGAATAGTCATCTTAATAGATGTGAGATGGTATCTCATTGTGGTTTTGATTTGCATTTTCCCTTAAAACTATCTTTTATGTATAAAATTAATATTATAAAATTAACCTTATTTTATACACATTTTAAATGTATAATTCAGTGTTTAGTGCATCCACAATGTGTGTATCCATTGCCTCTACATAGTTCTGTAAGATATTTTTATCACCCACAAGGAAACCCTATACCTGTTAAGAAATCACAGCCAACTTCTCTCTCCACTCAGCCACTGACAACCAGCTTTCTTTCTCTATCAGTTTAGTTATTCTGGATATTTTATATAACATGCAACCATATGCTATGTTCATCTTTTATGTCTGATACATCACTGACTGTTTTATAGGTTCATTGATATTTTAGCATGTATCTATACTTAATTTTATGGCTGAATAATATTTCACTGTATGAATATACAACAATTTGTTAATCACTAATTTTTTTGATGGACACGTCAATTGTTTCACTTTTTGACTTTTGTAAACAGGGCTGCTATAAACATTTGTGTACAAATATTTGAATACTTGTTTTAGATCCCTGGAATATAAATCTAGGAGTGGAATTGTTGAGCCATATAATAATTCTTTTTAATTTTTTGAAAAAACTGCTAACCCATATTCCACAGTGGTTATTTCTTTTACATTCCCAAAAACAATGTATGAGGGTTCCAGTTTCTCCACATCTTTACCAGCACTATTTTCCATGTTTGCTTTGTTTTTAAAATTATATTTGTAGGTCTGTTCAAATTTTTTATTTTTTCTTGAGTCAATTTTGGTAGTTTGTGGGATTGTAGGAATTTTTCTATTTTCTCTACATTATTTCATTAATTGGCATACAATTGTCTGTAATGTTCTCTTATAATCCTTAATCATTTTTATTTTTGTAAGACCTGTAGTAATGTCTCCACTTTCTTTTCTGATTTTAGTAATTTGAGTATTCTCTCTTTTTTTTTTTACTTTTTTATGTAATTTATTGGGGTGACGTTGGTTAATAAAATTATATTGGTTAATAAAATTCTATAATAAATAATCTCTGTATTGTATTGTGTATTTATCACCCCAAGTCAAGTCTTCTTCCATCACCATATATCTCCCTTTTATACCCTCCATCTCCTCCAAACCTCTTTTTCTCTGGTATCTCTTTTTTCTTATTCTAGTCAAATATCTGTCAATTTTGCTGATTTCTTCAGAAAACCAACTTCAGTTGTTGTTTTTTTCTATTCTCTTATTGAATTTTTCTCTGCTCTCATCTTTATTATTTCTTTTCTTCTGCTAGCTTTAGATTTACCTTGCTTTTCTTTTTCTAGTTCCTTAAGATGTAGAGTTATGTTATTGATTTTGGATCATTTCTTTTTTAAATATAAACATTTTCTGCTCTAAATATCCAAATGAATACTGCTTTTACTGCATCCCCAAAGGCTTGGTGTGTTGTATTTTTATTTGTCTTAATGCGTTTACTAATCTCCCTTCTGATTTCTTACCTGGCCCCTTGGTGGTTTAAGATTGTGTCCCAAGTGCATCTCAAGCTTGTTGCAACTGTTACCCCTTGCCCGAGGCATCTATAACCATTATCTGTTTGTTTAAATGCTTCCAACAAAAAGCCATTGGGAAACCATCCCAGTCCTGGGAATGCTTCAATTTCCTAGAAAAAAAAGGAAGCTTTATACTGTCCTTGAGAGAAGTGTCAGATATCTGTAGACCCAAATTTCGTTGAGAACAAGATCTATACTACTTTCTGAGGTGCCACCAATCTGCATAGAAGTGCAGCTGCTAATCTGGAACATGAAGGATGGTTAATGAGAAGGTTGAAATGCCATAGCATTCATTCATTCATTCATTCATTTCAGAGAGGAAAGGATTTGGAGAGAGAGATAGAAACATCAATGATGAGAGATAATCACTGATCAGCTGCCTCCTGCACAATCCCCACTGGGGATTGAGCCTGCAACCCAGGCATGTGCCCTGATCAAGAATCGAACCATGACCTCCTGGTTCATAGGTCGATGCTTAACCACTGAACCATATCAGCTGGGCTGCCATACCATTCTTACAGCACAAACAGCAGCAGCTTATTTTCTCACCAAGCCTTCCTCCTGATTACTGTAATTTTATGACTTAATTCCAGAGTTCTTCTAATATTCATCTGACAGGTTTCTTCAGCTGATTAGTTGATTTTCCTCTAGCTTTAATGAGATATATTTGATATGTAGCATTATGTAAATTTAAGATAGGCAACACAGTGATATAATTCATGTACATATTTCAGAATGATTACCACAATAAGGTTAGTTAATACCTCTCTCACTACATATAACTGCCATTATTTTTGTGGGTAATGAGAAAATTTTTAATTTACTCTCTTAGAAACTTTCAAATATATAATATATTATATGTATAATATAATATGCAATATATAATATATGATATGTGATATCCTATATAATAAAAGCCTACTATGCAAATCAACCAAGCGGAACAACCCATGGAATGACCAGTTGCTATGACTCATACTGATCACCAGGGGGCAGATGCTCAATGCATGAGCTTCCCCCAGCCCACAGGCCACAGGCCAGCCAAGGCAGGTGCCAGTGGGGGACCCCTGATTGCCCTGCTGGTCACCCTTCAGAGGAAGGCGGCTTGTGGCAGCAGCGGCAGGGGGCAGGGCTGGCGAGTGGGCAGTGCTAGGCCGGCCAAGGCGGGTGCCAGCAGGGACCCCCCTGATCACTCTGCCAGTCACCCCACAGATCGGCCCTGATTGCCGGCCAGGCCTAGGGACCCTAGCCGTGCATAAATTTCGTGTACCGGGCCTCTAGTGTAATATATAAAATAATAGATACTATACTATGTAATGTGTAATATGTTATATCTATATATATGAAAGCCTAAGCAACCATTCGACTGTTCCACCATTCAATTGGTAGCTATGACTCACACTGACCACCAGGGGGCAGACACTCAAAGCATAGGCATGGAAACATGGAACAGATTGATGAATCTCAGAAGGAAGGGGGGACGGGGGAGGGCAGGAAGAGATTAACCAAAGATCTTATATGCATACTAGAGGCCTGGTGCACGGATTCATGCACCGGTGGGGTCCCTCGGCCTGGCCTGCGGGACTGGGCTGAAAGCAGCTCTCCAACATCCCTTGAGGGGTCCCAGGTTGTGAGAGGGCCTCTAATATAATATAATGTACCTCAGACCTTATAACTGGAAACTTGAATCCTGTGACTATCTCCCCATTTCCCCTACCTAGCAATAAACATTCTGTGCTTTGTTTCTATGAGTTTGGCTTTTTTTGATTCTGTATGTAAGTGACATCATATGGTACTTGTCTTTGTCTGATTTATCTCACTTAGCATAATGCTCTCAAGATCCATCTATGTTGCAAATATCAGGATTTCTTTTGTAATACCTGAATAACATTCCTGTGTGTGTGTGTGTGTGTGTGTGTGTGTGTGTGTGTGTGTGTGTGTGTGTGTGTGTGTGTATTATATATATATTACATTTTCTGTATTCATCCATTGTTGGGCACTTTGCTGTTTCCATATATTGTCTATTGTGAATAATACTTTAATAGGTGTGTGTGTGCAGATATCTCTTTGAGATAGTTATTTTATTTAGTGGCTGAACACATTTCCATTCCTATTATATAAGGATATTTTTTTCTGTACATCCTCTGTGACACTTACCTGTTGTCCTTTTTATACTGGCCATTCTAACAGGTGTGAAGTGATATCTCATTGCAGTTTTGATTTATAGTGCAGTTGAGCTTATTTTTATGTACACATTGGCCATTCATATGTCTTCCTTGGAAAATTGTCTATTCAGATTTTCTGCACATTTTAATTGAATTATTTGCATTATTGCTGTTTAATTACTTCTGTATTTTGAATGATAATGCATTATCAGACGTGTGGTTTGCAAATATTCACTCCCATTATGAAGGTTGCCTTTTCATTGCAAATTGCTTTTGGGGACAGATGAGTGGAATTCTCCTACACCACTATTTTCAGAGATACCATTCCTAAAATGCTACTATAATATCAGTATATCATACTGAATCTAATGTTTTCAATTTGCTTTTCTACCCATTTGTCCCCTCTCTCCTTCAATAAAGGGCTTGGAAAGCAGAGAAAAAAATCATATTATTTGAGTTTGTTTACATAAAAGCTATTCGAAAGTAAAAATACAAATTAATTTGGGAAAGAAATCTTGGATGGCTATATTTATATCCTGAGAAATGTGACCACACTTCAAATAAATACACAAGACAAGCTGGATGTTAGGATACAACCAGAAAGTGAAAAAGTAAATTACTTCTAAAATTATTCCAACACCCTGGAATGTAACTTCAGTCTACTCTTCCTGCAAATGGCAATATAGGATAGTTAATTTTTTGAATCAAACAAATCACCTTAATTGAACACAGTTTTTTATTTTAAAACAAGTTGTAGAGCTTAAGGCTGACATCCTCCGGAGAAAATAGTCCTGTGATTTATATCAGCACTGCTCAAACTCAAAGCAATTTGTGAGGTTGCATATGAATAATGCAGGGTGAGAACAGTGTGGGAGGAAACCATTGAAAGAAAGTAAATGAAGTCCTTTAAAATGGAATGGATAGAAAACTATTTAATTTGAAGTATTCACCAATACTAGTGATATTACAGGAATAACCATAGATCAGTTAATATTTCATTTTTTAAGATGGGGTCATGCTGTTCCTTTTATATGTTAAAAAGAAAAGAAAGAATAAAAACAGACACCAGGAATGGAAAAGAGAATAAGTGCATAACAGCCTATGAATATGCACATGTGTGCTGGAGTTCATCTGAAAAGAAGGGAAGAGTGGTCTGTTGACCCCCGTGACACACACTGTAGCTGTTGACTTAAGATCCACAGAGGCAGTCTCTGCCAGCTCGAAAGGTCAGACAATCAGCAGAAAACGCACATTGTAGCTGTGTTTTAACTATTGCTGACTCTGATAACCTGTATGTTTTGGAAGAATTCCAAGCACCTGAGAAGTATCATCATTCTTTTACACATGGCAAAAAAAAGGCATGCTGTTTCTTCTTTTACATAATCCTAAATGCCAGAGTATGGAATAGCTTAATATATAATTATTCCAAGAGAGTCAAATGAGAAAGTAAAAGGATAGATTGTTCAATAATGTGATAATAACTGTGTAATTGAAATACCACCTTTGGCATTTGATATTTACTCCATTAAAATAAAATGCAAAACCTTATCAATTTTCATATCAATTAATCCTATTTAATGTTGCATTTTATTTTTTAGCCTTTGCAGGTCCTTAGTTATATACCTACTATGTGTATTGACACTGCTTTGTTATAACTGATTTGAAAAGTCATCTGGTCTATAGAAGTTTGAAATCAATAGTCATTTAAAGTTAATAGTCTAAGAATTCTGAATGATCTGGGAAAACAGCCAGCTGACCAATATTAAAGTAAATGACTAGACTCAATATTTGGATGGAATGTATCTAACTAGAACTCAAGTAGCCATGGCTAAAATCTTTTAATTCAGAGAGATGCTATAATATGTTTTGTAAGGTGAAATCGAAACAGCCTCAAACCATGCAGTTTATCTGAATACTTCTGGAAACCAATTACTGTTGAAAGGCTGTAATATCATGCAGTTGGAAAAATACAAATGTGAGCAATATCATAGAGAATAACATGACTTTGTTTTGTCTAGTGCAAGTTGAATGATAGGGGAAAAGAAAATCATTCCATTCATTCAACTAGATGCATTAATGTTTAAGCCAAACCGATATTTGATTTCAAATTCTGGTGAATACTTCAGATCAATAAAAATGAACTAAATTATTTCACTTTGAATATACAAGTGGTCTGTTAGGATATCTAATTTGATTTGGCTACTTTTAACATCAACTTTATTTCAGGCAAGCCTTATGATTGGATAATGTTTGGTGTGCATTCAGTATGAGAATTTATTCCTCGATGTTCATATTTTTATTTATCTTTAATTTTTAAAAAATCTTTATTGTTGAAAGTATTACATATGTTCCTCCCCCCTCCCATTGACCTCTTCTAGCCCACTCCTACCCTTGACTCTGGTCTTCACAGCCCCATTGTCTCTGTCCATGGGTTATGCATATATTCATACTAGAGGCCCAGCATGCACAAAATCGTGCGAGTAGCTCGCTTCCGTTTGCCTCAGCTGGCTGCCCCGCCCATCACCACTCGTAGCCCGCTGCCACACCCTCCACTGCTCATAGCCCTCCACAGTTCATAGCTCTCCGCCTCTAGTAGCTCACGCCTCGCCCTGCCCGCCGCAAGAGCCGCGGCTCGTTTGGTCGTGACGGCTTTACAGCGTGATGACCATGGACCTTTTTATATAAGAGACAAGTTCTTTGGTTGACCTATTCTCACCCACCCATTTAAACCTCTATGTCTATCATGGTATGCCCTGCAAGTTCTCTAGAACCTGTATTTTGGTTACATGGGCCTGGAGATTTGGAGGTGGTGAGGGGCAGGGGAGAGGAGTTGGGGCAAATTTATAGACACCAAGAGGGCTATTATATTTCAGAGCTTTCCAGCTTGCTTTCTGATGATCTGAGAGGATTCTGGATTATTTTAGGCCCAGTTACAAAGACCTTCTCAAATGTTATAAAGATCCAAGCACCCAGTTTTTCTGAATATAATGTCAGTGTTCTGATAATTCCCTTTAACATAAATGCCTCACATCTTTCTATTCCAGTAATAACCCTTCAACAGTCCCCCTGTGAGATATGGAGAAGGCTATAGAGAAGTAATACTTTTATTCAATTTCCATCAGTTTGATATTAGCATCAAAGCAAAGGTCTGGTAAATCCATTGGCTTTAGTATAACTGTTTAACCTGGCAATTCCCCTCAGTCCAATTTCCTATTCTGTTGAGGTGCAAGGAACCATGTTTAATGATAAAAATCTGAGACTATATTTGTAAATATCTTGACTACTTAGGCATAGAATAAGAGATTTTTAAAATATGTAAGATTCCTCATGTATGGTTAGATATATAATCCTATATAATAAAAGCCTAGTATGCAAACTGTCCCCTTGGGCGGTCATTCGACTGAGAGTTTGATCAGGAGTTTGACTGTTTGCTTTGACATGCACTGACCACCAGGGGGTGGCACGGAACATGGCGGGCGTTGGTGATATGGCACCGGCAGCAGGTGGCAGTGGAGGCACTGCCAGCCCCAATGGGCCCCGATGAGAGCAGAACCACAGCAGGGTGGTGGAGCAAGTGAGTGGGTGGTGCTCATACAAGGCAGGTGTGAATGGGGGCCCAATTGCCCCTCAGACAGTGACCAGTGGTGGTGGTGGGGGGCAGGGCTGCCACCCAGCTCCCAGATGTTGAGGGAGCCTGGTGGGGGGCCCAGCCCCAATCAATTACCCTGCAGGCGGAATGTTGGAGCAGCTGAGGCAGCAGCGCCAGGCTATGGTGGTGTGCCAGGCAGGGCTGTGGGGCTGTGAGGCTGGTGGCATGAGCTGGGGCCCAATCCCCACATGCCACCCCAAAAGGACCCACCCATGCACGAATTCGTGCACCAGGCCTCTAGTAAAAGTATAAGTTAGTATATGTAGTTTGGAGAAGACATCTTTGTGTACAAAATGTCATATATTAGAATGGCAAATAAATTAAGATAATGCCTTCAAATAATAAATAATTTGTGGTATTGGATATACCATAAAAGTTAAAAACTCAGGCATTAGAACAAGATTGCCTGGGTTTAAATTCCAGCTCCACAATGTATTAGCTCCATGAGCCTGTGAAAATCTCTGAACATCTGTAAATTGTGCTAATCATTATGCTGTACTTACTCTTGGGGTTGTTGTTTAAATGAAATGAAATAATCAGAGGTTATCACTGTGCCTGGAACATAATAAGTGCTCAAGAAATTTTAGATTTCAGCATTATCTTCTGTTATGCATTAAAATATATAATATTTAAAATTAAATAATCAATAACTATAATGATTTCCTAAATACTATGTAGGAAATAATTGAAAAGTTCTACCTATATTATAATTAACTTTTATTTCATTGATTTCTGTATCAGTCAACCATGGCCTCAGTAATGCTGTATGGCATAATTCTTCAAAATTGCATGAGTTAAAACAGCTGTCATTGTTCTCTCTCATCCATCTGCAGTTTACCTGTGCATCAGCTCATCTTGCCTACATCCAGCTGGGCAGCCCTGCTTTATGCTAAGTATGCTCTTGGCTCTTCAGTGTGATTTGATCTTAAGTCCATTCCATGAGCGGAAGGGGGCATTTTTCCCTTGACTGAGACAGAGTCACAAGTGCCCCATTCACTGCACAAGCACAGTTCAAACCTTTGTTGTATTACATTTGTTAATATCCACTGGCTAAAGCAAGACATGTTGCTGAACCCAACCTAATGGGTCAGGGAACTACACTTCTGTGAAAGTGAGGGGGCAGTGAATATCTTAAAACAGTCTTCTACTTTACTCCTTCAATTTGAAAACAACATTCTAGATCCATCAAATTTTGAACATTTAAAAAATAAGTGGAAAAAATTGCTAATACTATGATTTGAATATTTATGAATCCCTAATTTTTATACTTGTTATCTCATAAATGTTCTCATCAGTCCTTCCAGGAAAGTGAGCTAAAACTATGTACATTTTCTCCATGATATTTAGTAAATATTAGGACAGAAAACTTAGAATTGATATGCTTAGACTGCCTAATAAAATACTTCAGACTAGATGGCTTAGTTTCTAATAGTTCTGGAGACTGGAAGTCCAAGATCAAGGTTTTGCCAACATTGACTTTTTCTGAGTCCTTTTCCTTGGTGTGCAGATGGCTGCCTTCTTGCTGTGTCTTTCCTTGGTCATTCCACTGTGTGCACACGTGACTGGTGTCTGTATCTATACAGAGTCGGTTGGGAGGCTTAGGACAACAGGGTTGGCTTGGGCAACTGAGGAGGAAATACAGGCAAAGGAAAACCCATGTTAAAGCATAGGTGAGCCTGGGATAATCAGGGCAAGGCAAATGTTTTACAGAGGTCACAGTGAGTCAGCTAGGTGATTTGTACTTCTTTGTAACTTGAACTTCATTGCTAGTCTCAGGAGTTTCAGTCTATTTCTTCACCTTGCCTGGAAAGAAATATTATGGGTAGGTTAAAAGCCTCAGCTGTGGAACTGGTATAAATCCTGCATGTCCCATGTTTAACTCTGTAAGCAAGTTACTTGTTAAATCCTTATTACCTTATCTAATAAGTGGACATAATAGTAGTGATTTTCTCCATGTATGTTTACTATGAGAAACAAATGAAATAATGCAAAAAGTCGCTTAGATTAGTCCTTGGTTCATAATAGGCATTCAATAAATTTTTGTCTTATTAATATTACTCTCTAAGTATATGATATTGACTTTTTATAAGGTCTTTACGGCATTCAATAAATTTTTGTCTTATTAATATTACTCTCTGTTTAAGTATATGATATTGACTTTTTATAAGGTCTTTACATTAAAATTCATAAAATGTATTCTGTAATTTATTTCTTATTTAAAAACACTAATTACCCTCATTTGTACAGCCATAGCCACCACCATATTGTATTGGATTACATGGTTTATTGATTACAACAGTTTTAGATGCTCAGCCCCATAGTTGCTTTGACCATTTGTCCAAATGACCAAAGCACTGCAAAGCTATCTACACTAATAAAAGAGAAACATGGTAATTGGCGTACGACCGCTACCCTTTTCATTGGCTAATCAGTGAGTATATGCAAATTAACTGTCAGCCAAGATGGCGGCCGGCAGCCAGGCACTGAAGCGAGCAGGGAGGCTTGCTTGCTGCAGACTCCAACGTTCCCCGCCTAACTTGCCAGCCTCTCAGTTGCAACTCTAAGCAACTATATACTATGTTGCAAATAAGAAGCTAAACAAAACCCCAGAAAAGGGCTTCCATTCAGCCGGGCTCGGACCGCAACATTGTATCTATGTTTTCAGCAGCAAGGCCCCAGAGCTAAAGCTGGCCCAAAAAAAAAAAAAAAAAAAGAGAAGAAAACAAGGAGCGGTTGGAAGCTTTAGTCACTCGCCAGCCGGAAAACAGCCCTCAGCCCCTCACCCAGACTGGCCAGGCACCCCAGTGGGGACCCCCACCCTGATCCAGGACACCCTTCAGGGCAAACCAGCCAGCCCCTACCCATGCACCAGGCCTCTATCCTATATAGTAAAAGGGTAATATGCCTCCCAGCACCGGGATCAGCGGAGCAGCGAGGCTCCCGGCACCGGGATCAGCGTGACAGGGGGCAGCGCCCAAACCCCCTGATCGCCCTGCGGCTCTGTGTGATACAGGGGGCTGCGCCCAAACCCCATGATCGCCCTGTGGCTCTGTGAGTGACAGGGGGCGGGGCCACAACCTCCCTATCCGCCCTACTCTGTTCGTGACAGGGGAAGGCACCCCAACCCCCTGATCAGCCCTCCTCTGTGCCTGATAGGGGGGAGCTCCCCAATCCCCTGATTGCCCTGCGGCTCTGTGTGTGACAGGGGGCAGCGCCCAAACCCCCTGATCGCCCTGTGGCTCTGTGAGTGACAGGGGGCGGGGCCACAACCTCCCTATCCGCCCTACTCTGTTCGTGACAGGGGAAGGCACCCCAACCCCCTGATCAGCCCTCCTCTGTGCCTGATAGGGGGGAGCTCCCCAATCCCCTGATTGCCCTGCGGCTCTGTGTGTGACAGGGGGCAGCGCCCAAACCCCCTGATCGCCCTGTGGCTCTGTGAGTGACAGGGGGCGGGGCCACAACCTCCCTATCCGCCCTACTCTGTTCGTGACAGGGGAAGGCACCCCAACCCCCTGATCAGCCCTCCTCTGTGCCTGATAGGGGGGAGCTCCCCAATCCCCTGATTGCCCTGCGGCTCTGTGTGTGACAGGGGGCGGGGCCACAACCTCCCTATGGGGCACAGCCGGGGCTGGGGGCCCCCCCCCTCCCGCCCCCCGAGTGCACAAATTTTTGTGCACCGGGCCTCTAGTTAAGTATAAAGTACTACCATACATGGCAATATCATGAAATTAAAAATTTTCAAAAACAAAACAAAAAACACACAGCTATTGAGGTTTTGGAGTAGAGAAGCAGTATATTTTTCTTAGTGATTATAACTTAAGAATATATTGAAATCTGTTATTTGGTTACAATATTGATTGTGCCATTGTTACACTCTAGTCTCATAATAGACCATAACATATAAGGTTATTAAATAAGTGTTATGAGAGGCATTTCCAGAAGTAAAAACAAAACAATGGACTATCTTCATTTATGAATTCTTGGGAAATCTGTAGGGAGAAGATGGTCCCTACAGCCAGACAAATTTGGTTCTAAATGCTGACTTCACCATTATATTAGTTTTGTGCTCTTGTGTTTATTACTTATAGTCCCGTTCTAATTTTCTCCATCTTAGAAATAGGGCTAAAAATGCATTTTATGTGGTATTTTGTAAAAATAAAATGCTTATATGTTTGTTTTTGTTCTAGGTACATATATTTAACATAGCATCTCTAAAATTAGAATCAGTCTTACCATAAATAGCAGGTCACAATTTAATTGATTTTTTTCTTAGAATTGCATGAATTAATAATGAGTTTTACAATGATGGATTTGATGTATAGACTATATATAGCTCACCCGAGTGCTTGATGACATGAATTTTATTTATCTTTCCTTTTTTTTTCTGGTATATCTATGTCAGAAATCATTTGTTCCTATAGAAGCATGTCTAAGAACTTGTGCAAATAAAGTAAATGAGTAATCAAGAAAGTTACCAAGATACCTAGTTCTAAGAATAGAATTTCAGAAAAAATTAAGCTGTGCAGCAGAGAGCTTGGATTTAAGTTTCTGTAATACTTAAGTATTTATGTAAAGGAGATGGTAACAGATACCATCTCTTTGAGGTCAGTGTTGAAGAGTCCTTGACATTTTCAGGGAAGATTCGTACTGTCTCCATGAAGAGACTTCACTTCTTTTCTCAGCTGGTGTGTATGTGTGTATGTTGTGTGCGCATGCATGTGTGTATGTGTATAAAATACCGTAAAACTATAGGCCGCAATCTGATCTCTCAAGGTAGTTCCCTTGATTTTAAGAAAATTCTTGAAACTTGCCAAGTAAGTGCATAATAGGAAAAAAGTCACCATCTATTTAAAGTTAAAACTAACAGTATGCCACAGTAGATTTCTTTTTCCAGCCTTTAAAGTGTTTTAAGCAGAGCAGCATTTATTTAGAGAAAGGTTACTCAGAAATCTAGTAATTATTTAACAGATGAAAGCAGAGCCATTCACATTCAAAAAAGATGTCATGATCCATCATCATCTCACTGGTCTTTCCCTCCCCCCTTTCTCCCAGGAGGAACCCTAAGGAAGCTAGCTCTTTGGCACAGTGAGGGCACCATTTACAAACTACTTCCAGGAAGTCTTGATGCGTATAGAGTGTGCCACGTGTTACCCTCAAAGGTGGAACTCTGTATTGAGATGTGAAAACACAGTAAAAATGTCTCTGACACTTTTTTCCTTTTTTTTTAATGGGAAATTCATCTGCTTCTACTTTCAATAAAAATTCAAAGTGTACAGATTCAGAAAAGGATAATAAGAAAATGTGAAAGTGTTTTACAGTATTGAACCAGTTAAGAGTTACTATTGATTGCTCATTCACTATAAATGGAGCTATATTCTGTTTTGATAATTCAGAAGAACCTGTTGACCCTACAGCTCGATAACAAAATAAATAACAAAAGAACAACAACAACAAAAGAAACATTTCTCAGATTACACTTTGATAAAGTTGATGATGCTGAAACCCTCACTGCTCTTGTGTTTAAGGATGGTTTCATTCTTTAAGACCTTGAAGGCAATAGCTCTTATAGACTGAGTAGACAGTGATTCTCTCCAAAGAATTAACTACAATGCCTCAATATCCAGGATATATTATTTTTAATAAGTACTGCTTTATTTTAGTAGTTAGATTCCATTTTAAAACAATAACCAATGCATAATGGACTCTAACAGAAACATACAGTTTTACTGGATTTTGTATTGATTTATGTCATGTTATACACAATCATTTCCTTTCCTTTTATCTGTCTGAAATTTGGGATTAATAACAGAATAGAATTTTGTAACTAACCTATAGTTATTAACTAACATTAATCAATATCTACCTTTCACGTATAAAATAACATACTTCTACTTAAAAGCTTTCCTTAACACTAAATGTAGAAGTAACATGGGGAAACTTAAAACATTGATTATGTAATAAAAGTTAGACTAGTTGTAACCAGAAAGATGAAAGATTTTGTTAAGATTGTTTAATTGTTGTACCCCGCGAATCACAGAAGGACGCCTCAAGAAGTCGAATTAAAGAGTCACATTTATTGCAATCCGGGACTATGAGGGGCCATTCCCCAAATCTCATAGTGATAAGATGGTCACAACTCCAGGTTTATATAGGCAAAAATCACAAAGGTATTGATTACATCCCAGGGTTTGGAATGAGGAACCTGGTTCGAAAAAAAAGCAGTTTACAGAAGCAAAATTAAGCATGTTAATCTCCGGATCACTGAGTTGACAGAAACACATTATCTAGAGCCATCGAGGCAATTTAGAGTAATTGCACTGTTCTGGTTTAGGACCACTGAGTCAACTGGAAGGCATTATCTGGAACCCTCGGGTCTTGGGATAATTGTGCTGTCCTGGTTCCCAGGTACAGAGGAATGTGCTTTCTAAAACCAGTAAGATAACAATCAATGGGCTAGTCATTCAATGAAATGGGATGATGTATACAATTCAGAAAATCAAAATAACTTTTCTATTGTTAAGCCAAACAGCAGGGTTAGAGTTAAACTACAGTTTCTACCTGATGGTTGCTACCATACTTCAAATACATAAAGCACTTTTATGAAAATAAAAAGTGTTAATATTTTAAGTAAAATTTAATCTAAATCAAACAATATGATGTGATACACACATATATAAACATATAAATATATATAAATAGTAATTACATACCCTGTCTTGAGATATTTCTAATTAGAAAATCATCTAATTTTCTATCACTTTTTATATTTTAAAAGGAAAGCAAATTTTTAAATGATGTCTATGACATTTCTTCAACATTTTATATTTTCCTTTAAGCAAGAAATGATAAATAAAACAATTTTATTATAATAAAAGTAAATCAATAAATGCATGCATGTGCAAGCACATACATTAAAGAAATAAATGTTCTTCTATTTCTTAATCTTAGAAATTTCAAGATGATGCTAAAGTGACTGGAGATAACAGAATTAGTAATCTAGTTCTGTACTATAATATTAGTTAAAATTATTTATAAAAAATAAGTTTTTTATAAAACACTTATGTTAAATAATTCCACAACTTTATATTTGGTACTGTTAAATTTACTACTATTAAAACCAATAATTTAAGTATTTACATGCGTATTTACATATACATAAAAAGAAGGCAGAAACACAGGGAACGACATTGCAAACAATTTAGAAAGAATAAATATGCATAAATATTTATACACATATTCAACAAACATTTTTAAAAGGATTTTCAGCACTCATAAATATGGGAATTATTACTTGGGTTTATTTATATTAAAATAGAATATTCCAAAGTTAAAATATATGAGAAAATATTTAAAGAACCCCAAAATGTATAGGATAGGATTAAACTACTGTCTCCCCTGTATGTCTGTTTTATATTGAGAGTGTATTCTTGCATGTTTACTTTTCCTCACTTTGTGCTCTTAACCACAGGATTTAAATATGAATGGTTTCATATGAAATTCTATTCTTGTATTCTCTGGGCACTTTTATTAATTGAGCCCAGATTTTTTATAACTCCATTAATCTATCTTTTCTCTTTTGAGATTTTTGTTTACTCTTTGAAATCTCTGAATTGAAATCTAAGCAATAATTATTTACACTTGAATACTGGAGTTAGATGAGGATTTTTCAGATACTCAAATGGTAATTCCCTTATTTATAGCAAATATGTGTGCTATTTAAAAACAAATTCACATTAAGTGGTTCTAAACATTACATGAATTAAAGGGAATGGCTTCAAATGCTGTTTTCCTGGAATGAAGAGCAAGGCAGCTCTTTATGCAATTGAGAAATTATTGGCCCTAGATGCTGTCATCAGTTTCTCCATGAAACATCCACATTCTTGTGGAGCAGTCGACTTGAGTTAAGGCAGAATAGTCTTTGTTATACCTCATTTGCTTCATTCATCTAGAAACGTGTGAGCAGCACCTTCCTATTCTGAGAATATATTTGTAGAGGTCATTAAAATGAATGATGCTGAGTCACACTGAAGAGGCCTGATGAATGTTAAGGGTTGTATGCTGCGCTCCTAAATCTAGATCAAGAATAAATAAGCATTTTATATGTTCTCCAAGTATTTATTGATACATGAAATTTAGGGTTAATAATATACCATATTGGCACCTGATCTTAGATTCGCAGCCTTCAAAACTGTGAGAAAATAAATTTCTGTTGTTTAAGCCACCTGGTCTATGGTACTTTGTTATTGCAGGCTGAGCAGACTAAGACAAAGTTTATATGGAGCAACAATTAAGACAGTCATGTGTTCAATTAAGAACTTGTTATCTCCCATGAGAATAATGGCTATTCCAAGTGCTGAGTATTTATTTACAGCAGAGAACTAATAAATGAAGTAATTTATTTTATGTTAAGCATACACACACACATATGCACACATATAATAATTTTTGTCACAGTGTAGCCAGACTCACAGTACAATGTCTGAATGTATATTAATGTATAAAATACTATTCTTTATTTTATTTTAAGTTTATGTGCACATCTGATTAACATGCTTTTAGTATTAATATCTTTAAAGAAGTAATTTAAAATATAGAATCTCCTTGAAACTCATGTTGAAATATGGCATCAATGATGTAATAGCATTTAATTGAACCTATATAAATATAACTTACATTCCTATTTAAAAATAATTGAGGGAATTATTTTTATACTAAGGTAACTATTCCAACATCAGGAAAAAGTATTTTTCTAAAATAATTTATGAGTTAAGTATATTTAGTTATGTGGTTGAGATATTTTGCAGGACATATGGCAGGCATAAAATCAATTCATTAAGGGATAAACTAAAAAAAAAACATTTTACTACATGAATTGTCCTTCTCCATGGCAAAAATATAAGAAAAATAAGAGTAAAACAAATGTAAGAACAGTTTTGGAAATTAGAAATTAGATATACCCATCGTGGAATCCATATATTCAAATTTCCCTCCGTGGAATATTTTTCATAACACACAGTTTAGATCTGAACAATATGAAGTGAAATTACAAGCAAGGAGGATCTTTTAGAACTATAACTTTCTAAAACTAGATCCATCTAATAATACATTATAACTTTGGATTGCCATTTTTTGCTTACATCTCCCCTTGTCTGTGAGCTCAAGAACCCATTTGTTGGTTTGGCTCAGTGGATAGAGCGTCAGCCTGTGGACTGAAGGGTCCCAGGTTCGATTCTGGTCAAGGGCATGTACCTTGGTTGCAGGCACATCCCCAGTAGGAGGTGTGCAGGAGGCAGCTGATTGATGTTTCTCTTTCATCAATGTTTCTAACTCTCTATGCCTCTTCCTTCCTCTCTGTAAAAAAATCAATAGAATATATTTAAAAACAAACAAACAAACAAAAACTTATATAAAAGGTACTATTGTATTCTGTACCATATGAGTTAAAACATAATACAGTTATTAAACAGCATCCTTTGAGAATAATAAGGCTGTTTTGTAAAACTAATAGGGGTTATGAATAGAAATTCCAGTCATATTCTTTGGTATCTAATGACTGCAATATACTGTTGTAATGTACCCTGCGAATCACAGAAGGACGCCTCAAAAAGTCGAATTAAAGAGTCACATTTATTGCCATCCGGGACTATGAGGGGCCATTCCCCAAATCTTATAGTAATAAGATGGTCGCAAAACCAGACTTACATAGGCAAAGTTCACAAAGGTATTGATTACATCTCAAGGTTTGGAATGAGGAACCTGGTTTGCAAAAAAGCAGTTTACAGAAGCAGAAGCAGCATGTTATCTAAATTACAGTTTTGGGTCTCTGAATCACTGAGTTGACAGAAACACATCATCTGGGACCGCTGGGTTGACAGGAACACATTATCTAGAGCCCTCGGGTCTCGAGACCACTGAGTTGGCAGGAACTCATTATCTAGAGCCATCGAGGCAATTTAGAGTAATTTCATTGTTCTGGTCTTGGGACCACTGAGTGAACTGGAAGGCATTATCTGGAACCCTCGGGTCTTGGGATAATTGTGCTGTCCTGGTTCCCAGGTACAGAGGAATAACAATCAATGAGATAGTCATTCAATCAAATGGGATGATGTATACAATTCAGAAAATCAAAATAACTTTTCTATTGTTAAGCCAAACAGCAGGGTTAGGGTTAAACTACAGTTTCTACCTGAGATGGTTGCTACCATACTTCAATACCAATACAATGTTTATACACAAACTATTTGTAAATGACAGCAGATTGTTTTTAACTGTTTTTCTATGCTATATCATCTTATGGCAGATTGTCATTTCAAATAACAACAAACAAACAAACACAAAACCAAGCAAAAACCACAAAAACAGCCATAGATCTATTTCTAGTCCTCAATGTCTTCACTCCCCAACAAGTAGAATTCATTTCTCTTTTTCCTTGAAGATGAATAAGACTTTATGCCTTGATGAATAGAATGTACTGGGAATGACATTGTGTGACTCTGAAGCTAGATCAAAAAAAGTGGTAAGGCTTCCATACGGCATACACTCTATTTCTGGAATCTTGCTCTTGAAATACAGTCACCTTTCTGTAAGGAAGCCTGACCTAGTGCAGACAGAATCCCACAGGAGAGGAACTGAGATGGCCAGCTTACTAGTACACTGGATCTATACCATATGAGTGAAGGAGGCAATTGTTAAGTTGAACTCCCAGTTTTTCTATCTGGCTCATATATTATTAACCAGAGAGTCATTCTTGCTGTTCCCTGTCTTAATCCTTGATCCACAGAACTACTGAGACAAAAAAATAGTTGTCTAATAATACTAAGTTTGGGGTGATGTGGTAATGTGTTATACAGTCAGAGAAACTGAAATTGATTTTGGTTCCAGAACAGGCAGTCCATAACAATAACAAAAAAACTAAAAATATGTCAGAGGCTTTGAGACCATGTTCCTGAAGATATCATTAAGAGAGAAACATGATAACCCTTGAGAACACTGTCAGTGAGGACTTCAATAAAAGTGAAGAAAATATTAAACATTAAATAAAAAAGTCCCTTTTAATGCAGTGGCTGAAAATGTAACTTGACTGGGATAATATGAAAAGTAGAAAGAAAATGAATCAAATGAACCTAATGATCTAACCAACAAATAATAGGCAGAGAGTTGAAAGTGCTGCCTGGCTTCTTGCTACTTATTGAATAGTATGAGAAAGATCAAATAAGTTGAAAGAAGATCTGTTAAATATGAAGAAGTCACAAAATGATAGATTTGAAAATAAAACTGGTTCTCCTTCCCTGTCAATGGAACTATGTGATTCTTTGTTAAGATCTCAGAAAAGGAATGCTGAGGTTGTGCTTCAGAGCATGATTCACTGAGAAAAAAGCCCTCCAAGGAACTTAAAGACATGCTGATTAATTAAATGAAAGCCCCTCTAAGAATTTAAGTTTTAATTCTCAGAATAAAAGCTTATTTTAATGAGATTTGTAGGTATAAGGATTTTTTCCTAATGGTTATATATCAATTAATAAGAAATCCAAAATATTTTTTAAGTTATTATATTAGAGACAGTACAAAGGCAATAGGTATCTGAGCCTCCAAACTTCGAAGGGCAAGAAACAAGTTGGGAAAAAATACTATGTTTCAAAAATGACCTACCTTTACTATGGAAAAGGAAGGGTGACTCAGATGATAGAGCCAAGAGCTACTGAGAATCATTTGCACTCAGGAGGGCTGGTCATTAGTAAAGAAACTGCCAATATATGTCTATGTGTTTCAGAATTGCTATGAACTAGTGCCTCCTTTGTGCTTCACCTTTTTTAAAGATGCTTTTACTAATCTGATAGAGAGAGAAAGGGAGAGGAATAGAGTGATAGAAATATCGATGAGAGAAGAACAACATCGATCGGCTGCCTCCTACCAGGTATTGAGCCCACAACCCAGGCATGTGCCCTGACTGGGAACTGAGGCAACCTCTTGGCTCCTGGGTTGATGCTCAACTACTGACCCACACTGGCTGGGCTGTGCTTCCCACTTTTTATTAACTTATGGAAGGGCCATAGTGAACCTTCTCTCTGACTCACCATTAAATATGGGTGTGAAAAGTCAAATAAGTTGTCCTTCAGCTGATAGTCTGCACATAGAACTGGACTTAATGAGCCTTATAAACATCTGTATCTACTCTAGGATGCGTGACCTCTAGTCTATACCTATGTGTTTTAATGTGATGAGATATTTGGGATTTCTCCAGGAAGTGGTGAGCATACTGTGCATATGGAAGAGACTTCATTGTTGTGATCAAAAGGACTGTGGAAGATTATGTTTTCTAAAAATGGTCATAGCAACATTTCTGACTCCTCTTGTAAAAAATTGATAGGCATTGAGAAATGAGATCTATTTCCCCTCTCCTTGAACTTGGAAATGACTTTATAACTGTTCACCAAAGATAATACATACAGTGAAACTGTTACTTCAGGCTAATCTAACAAAGACTTTATGATTTCCACTTGGCCACCAATTTCTCTCTTGGAACATCTGCATTTGGAACCCAATTATTGTTGTTTTAAAGAAGCCCGAACTACCTGGTGTGGAAACACCACATGACAAAGTCCATGTGCAGAGTAACCAAGACCTTCAGCTCATGGATATCAGCCAGTAGACATGTGAGGAAATGAGATATATGATTCCAGCTCCTTGCTTTCCCATCATATAGCTGAAGCTACAGATAGGAGTGATAGACAAGCTATCCCTGCTGTGCCTTGTCTAAATTAATAACTCACAGAATTTTTGAGTATGATAAATGATCATTTTACATGGTGTAGTTATGAGATAAAATGTGACTCAGCCCAACAGGGATAAAGTCCTTTAAAGGTTTAAACCAAAAACTTGAAATGAATTTGTGGAAAGTTATTTTTTTCTGAGATTTATTGAGATATAATTGACATATAACATTGTGTAAATTATGATATCCAAAATGTTGACTTGATACATATATATTTCAAAATCATTGTCACACAAGCACTATATCATTTGTGGTCAGACTGTTTAAGACTTATTCTCTTAGAAACTTGCAAGTATATAATACAGTATCATTAGCTATAATTATCATGCTGTACATTAGTTTTCCAGAATTTTTAAATCTTATAACTGAAAGTTTGTATCCTTTCACTAACATCTCTCCCTATTTTTTCACTCTCATCTCCTGGTAACCACTACTTTCCTCTCTCTCTGAGCTTGGCTTTTTTTTTAAGATTCTACATATAAGTGATCATGCCATATTTGTCTTTTACTGTCTGACTTACTTCACTTAGCATAAAGCCCTCAAGTTTTATCCAAGTTGTTGCAAATGGCAGTGTATTTGGGGCTCTTTCTATATCTGTATATTACCAGATCCTTCATTCTTATTAGTTTTCTGTATGGATGTTGTTAAATAAGAACTGTATTATGTTTTAACTCATATGGTACAGAATACAAGAGTACCTTTTTATATGTGTAGTTAAAAAGTGTTATTTCAAATAAAAGTGATTCTTCTGCTAAAATATTTGACAATCCCTATTATATACACATCAGCACTTCTGAATGTACATTTTCACCTCACCCTTTTCCACAAAAAGATAGTTAGCCTGTTAACTTTTTCATTCAAGTTATCAAATACCAATGATTTTTTGTTATTGTTGCTTTCAGAACTACTACATGAGTAGAATTGTTTTATATATATATATATAT
>NW_005363099.1:833902-834633 GCF_000412655.1 Myotis brandtii | reverse complement strand
TAATACAATTTACAATACAATCATAAAAAATGAAAAAAAGGTATGAAGAACAGGCCCTATTTACATAATAATCCATTTAAGACATTAAATTATTTTTTATAAATGTTTGAGACTGAAATACACAAACAAAAATTATTTGTCACATGAGCACACTGTTAGTTTTAGATCACATTGTCCTTGGCAGCCATGAAGTGAATTATAAAACCTTAGAGTTTCATGAAAGTATCACGTTTAGAGCCGCCTGTCACTAGTATTAGAAAAGTTTAAGCTGTGCAGCCTGGAACTAGGACAGTGGTGTTCGTTCTCGGGCTCAAGTGTACCTTTGATTGTCAGGACTCAGCTTGATTCCTGATACAATAGGAGACCTGGATTTCTAATGAAGAGCATTATTGTTTTATGACTTTAATAAAAAATCATTGAACAAATTATACAATTTATATGGTAACATGAAGTCAATAAATTAATTGGAGACTATGTGTTTATAACTGCATGAGAGTAATGTCTAATTTTTACTTAAAAAATTTAAATCCACACATAAAAATAATGGTAAATGAAAATCAACTCAAATATTGATCAGAGTTCTTAATAATGATATGTTGTATTTGAAAAAAATATGTGATGGTCATAACATTTTTCACTTGTACAGTTTGTTTGTTTCTTCCAAGATCTTTTTTGATATATTCTACGATGCAATGGGGTTCTTATTAAGATAAGTAAATTATTTAGGGCCC
>NW_005363099.1:822417-833811 GCF_000412655.1 Myotis brandtii | reverse complement strand
TGGTATTGTTATTAAAATGAAAGTAGAACTTTTATTCTGCCTAATACAATTTGTTTTTAATTTAAAAAATATTATTCAGTGGAAATTTAGAAATTATATGAAGTTGAAAAATCCCTATCACCTTTAATATTGAATATTAAATTTACCTAAGTAATCAGTTAGCTAACAAAAAATGTGAGCTAACTTAACAATGTAATTTTAGTGCTAAATTATATTTTAATTAGGTTTTCCATTTCTATCGAATCCGAATAGCTACATAGTCTGCAACATCTGCTCTTTAGTCAGACAGACATTTCCCATCACATGAAAAACAAGCAGTAAAAAAAGGAGAAAGCATTGCAAATCTTACTAAATTTCAAGCTGTTATTTTAAACACTTTTTAAATATTTTATTGATTTCAGAGAGAGGAAGGGAGAGTGAGAGAGAGATAGAAACAACAATGATGAGAATCACTGACCGACTGCCTCCTTCACACCCCCTACTGGGGATTGAGCCCATAATCCAGGCATGTGGCCTGACTGGGAATTGAACCTTGACCCCCTTTGTGATTGCCAGCCAGACTAACTTAATTATTTATCTGCCTGGGCATTAGTTGGGATCTCAATGGGCTATAGATAATTGTTAGAGGAATTTACTAAGACTAAGGGATGAAAAGAATTATGTGTGTCTCCTTTATAGACAAACAAAAAAAATATTTTTACAAATTCTTAATATATTTACAAATGTAAATGTATTTGAGTTTTACAATAAGACCCTGCCATTCTAGTCTTCACTTCTTGTGCCCTTTAATCTATCTATATAAAAGCCCAAGTGACCATCACAACCGAACGGACAACTGAACAGGCTGCGTGGGGCGACCAGGCCGGCAGGGGGGTTAGTGAGGGACAACCAAACGACTGAACAGCAGGCTGTGTGAGGCCTGTGGGATGACCAGGCCGGCAGGGGGGTTAGTGAGGGGTGACCAAACGACCGAGCAGCAGGCTGTGTGGGGCGACCAGGCCAGCAGAGGGGGTAGTTGGGGGTGATCAGGCTGGCAGGAAGAGGCAGTTAGGGGTGATCAGGCTTGCAGGGGGGCAGTTAGAGGTGATCAGGCCAACAGGCAGGGGCAGTTATGGGTGATCAGGAAGGCAGGCAGGTGAGCAGTTAGGAGCCAGCGGTCCAGGATTGTGAGAGGGATGTCCAACTGTTGGTTTAGGCTCAATCCCTGGGATATTAATAAGAGTAAAAATAAAATATTGAGTAAGAACATATATAACCCTACATAATAAAACCCTAATATACAAATTGACCAAACAGTAGAGCGACTGGTCACTATGATGGCAGTGACCTCCAGGGGGCAGATGCTCAACTCAGGAGCTGCCCCCTGGTGGTCAATGCACTCCCATAGGCTCAGCCAGAAGCCAGGCTCACAGCTGGCAAGCGCAGCAGCAATGGGAGCCTCTCCCGCCTCTGCGGCAGCGCTAATGACCCCTCAGGGAATGTCTGCCTGCGGGTTTAGGCCCACTTCCCAAATGTCCTTCTCCGGGGAGCGGGCCTAAGCTAGCAGGCAGACATCCCCTGAGGAGTCCCGACTGTGAGAGGGCACAGGCCGGGCTGAGGCCCCCCCCCCCCCCCAGTGCACATGTGCTTCTAGTATAAAATCAATTATCAATGTCTAAAATTCAACTATGTCAATTGAAACCTGCAACACAGGGTTATTTTTTTCAAATGTCAAAGTTACAAAATATCAGTTACTTTATATGAGTGCTTTTTCACAGTAAAAATTCACCTACAATATGATATTCAACAAGAATAAGCATTCGGCATTTAAATGCTTTTCACAGATCCATCTCCCCATTTTCATATTGGTCTCCAGTATTGATTCAGTGTATATTTACTCCAGTCTTTTGCCACCTATTTTTTCAATGATTAATTATATCTATTAAGTTATTTCTGTTTGCTAAATGGTAGGAGACTGAATGTGACTATGAGAGATAATTTTAGTATGTAAAATACAATTTTGAAATCATCAAGGATAAACTTGATGAAATAGAAAATATAATGTAAAAATAATAGTTTCAGAGACATAAAATGAGTGGCATCACGAAATAAATTATGAGTTTATTTTTGAAAACACCAATAAAATATACAATCATGTATGTTTGGGGGGAAATTAAATTAAATGCAAAAACACAGAAGAAATAATATGAATACAAGTGCTCAGTAACTATGCTAGATTTTTTTAAATGGTACATGAATGTGATACAATTTAATGCTACAAAATTGGAAAATTTCAAAATGCATGCTTTCATAAGCATATCTAATTGGAATTGATTCACAAAAGGGTAGATAATCTCTCATGGAAACAATTGAAAAAATAAGTCAGAAAACTTTCTTCCAAGTATATGGACACAAATCAATTTTAAGGCAGTAGAACATCATTAAAGTGTATATTCACTTCTTGTATTTTACCTCACCCTTTTTATGTAGCTAACATAGAATTAATAAACTTCAAAAATATCAGGCTCACACACACAAATTTCACATACAAGCTTGTACACACACACAACAAATCCTCATAAGCAACACTTATACATGGAAAGATACATACAAAGCAACCTAAAATGTTTTAATATAAGCAATCTATGTCAACTGTAACATATTTAAGAATGATAAAGAGGGAGGGAGAGAAAAATTACCATGCCAATAGATAATAATCTTTAAAGAGCATGACATTCTTAATAAAAATGGTCTTTAGCTTAGTAATAGAAGTATATTTTCTTAATATTATAAGGAAATATTATAGTCACAACATTATAGTCAATCTATACTTATTAAAGCAACATTTAATTATTTTGTTAAATTCAGAAACAAAACAAAACAAAACAATCACTCTTTATTGTTTTTGAGATGTTAGTCACCTTGATTGGCCTGGGATAGAAAATGAGATAGAATTTTTAGAAAGAGGATTGACTAGTATTGGTGTTTGCAGATAAGATTGTCTATAGATAAATTTCCCCAAATTATTGTCAAACATTTAGAACTAAAAGTACAATTAATTTAAATTGCTTCCAGCTGCCTGGCTGCCGGCCGCCATCTTGACTGACAGTTAATTTGCATAAGGATATGCTGATTAGCCAATGGGAAGGGTAGTGTTCGTACGCTAATTACCATGTTTCTCTTTTATTAGTGTAGATAAATGCAAAAATATATTTATTGAGGTCATGTTGTAATATATGTATGAAACTGCTAAATTATGATGAAAATAAATTTATATTTTGTATGTTTCTAAGTTCTTTAAAATGAGAAATCTTTGTAGTAACTATCAAAAAGTAACAGAGTGTTTTAAAATACATTAAGATTAAATGGATAGAGAGAGACTTTAATGCAAAAGAAAAGGGGAGAACCCCGTTTTTAAGTGTATTATAAAAAATGTCACTTTATATATTAGAGTGAATGCACATTATCAATAAATTATGGTGAGCCCTGGCTGGTGTGGCTCAATTGGTTAAACAGCATTCTGTTGGCAGTTTGATTCCTGGAAAAGGCACAGGCCTGGGTTTGCTGGCTCAATCCCTATTATTCGGCATTCAGGAGGCAGCCGATTGATGTTTCTCTCTCTCCCTCTTGTTTCCCCTCTCTCTAAAATCAATAAAAACATTTTTAAAGTAAGTAAATAAATAATGATGATACCATAGTTGTTTACAATACAATAAATTCCCATCACACATCACGAAAATAATCCAGCAAGGTTAGGGATTTAAGTTTATTTAAGTTCTAATAGTGAAAAACCTGTTAGGCATATTGCTAGTACCAACAGAGGGAAAGTTCTCACAAAATTAAACATCATTAAAAATCTATGTATCTATATGGCATATAGATTTTTTTTATTTATGTAGTCATCTATGATCTATGTATCTATATGGCATATAGATTTTTTTTATTTTATGTAGTCATCTGTGTATATATATGAAATATAACAAAATAAATAACATGAGGAAATGTGCTGGTAATGCTAATTATAAGTGGCTCAATGTATAAAGTTCACAGAATGTTTTTTACAGCTAGTTGAGTTTATTATTATTTCTATTCTAGTGACTAGAAAAATAGAAACTATCCCTGTAGATAACAGGATATGACAGAGCAGGCAAAGAGTAACTGATTAAGGTCTAACAAAATTAGTTTGTTTGCTAATTCTAGGGAGGAACTATAAATACAAGGCAAACTTTATCACAGACCACAGTAGTCTGCCATGAAAAGGCATAAAGTTCACACAATTTCATTTCAAATGGTCAAGTATGCTAATATAAAACAACTTTAAAAAAAAGATTTAAAGAAGGAATCCTATATAATAAAAGGCTAATATGCAAATTATCCCTTTGACTGGGAGTTTGACCAGGGGGCAGGGCTGGCCAGCCAACCGCCCACGGTCCCTCACCCTTGCAGGACCCCACCTGTGCACAAATTCGTGCACCAGGCCTTTAGTAAATATATAACCAGTTTTCAAGTACTTAAGAAGTATTGAATTGTGGAGTGAGGAGTCAACAAATTCTCTCACCAAAAAGTAATGATGAAAATGGGACAAAATTATCAAAACCACCATTTCAGAACTCTGAAAATTAATTAGAGATATACAATAAGTTGAAAATTATTGATTAAAGAAAAGCAATCAAACCTTGATCAGAATAGTGGGTGTCGTGGCATTTATATGTGTGGCTCCTCCCATCCCTGTCCCTCTTCACCAGCTCTGTGGCAGCAGTCCGAAGGACACTAGCATCCTCAGTACCACCACAGTGGGCTGACTTCTCTGATTCGGAGCTCCAATGAAAAGTCTCATGCCCAGAGTCATTATTGAAAATAATAGTGATGTCATTGGCAATTGGGAAAGGCCAACATCACAGCTGCTTGAGGGTTCAATACAAGTTAGGGCAAGTAACAGAGCAATAAAAATCTAACAGGAAGTTATGGGGAACAAGGTGATCACAGGGGGCTTTGATAGCCTTTCACACATTAGTCAGGATCTGGAAGTCTTCATGCATGCAAAGGCTTGTGTACTATGCAGGAGAGAGTGTCCCAGCTATGTGCTCATTCCTCACTGAATACAAAATCCTGCACAAGCAGAAAGTGGAAGTTGGGTCAGACTTGTAAACTGCCTGAACTATAAGTTAATACTCCAGTCGGAAACCTTACTAGTTCAAGGTGTGTAAACCCAACCTCTGGCTAGCCCATATACTATGCTGACCCACCAGCCAGCCAAAGAAGCTAACATATACAGTCTGAACATAAAAAAAAGAATTAAACAAAAATAAGCAAAGATGTTTTACTATACTGGTAGAGGAGACATTCTCTATAGGACTGGTTTGGGAAAGTCACTAAAGAAAGTTAAAAACAAATAAGAACAATTTTTAAGGAAAACCAATTAGTGCTGCTACAATATATTATCTATAATAATAATAATAATAATAATAGTGTAATATGCTAATTAGACTGGACGTCCTTCCCGACAAAGCCAGGGCTGCAAGGGCTGAGGCAAGCTGCCATGAATTTCGTGCAAGAGGCTTCTAGTCTAAAATGTCCAATTATGAACAACAACAAAATAACAACAAAGAAATAGGAGAGTGTGGCCATGCACAGGAAAACCCTGAATCGAAAGAATGTCTGAGAGGACACAGCTATTAGAATTCATAAGAAAAGTCTTCTAAAACAGCCATAGTAAATATTTTCAAAGATCCAAAGGATACCGTGTTTAAATAATTAGAGGAGTACATGACAACAATGTGTCATCAAATGGAAAATGTCACTAGAGACTGAAACTTAAAAAAAGAAAAAAACAAACAAACAGAGATAATGGTTAACTGAAAAAGTATAATAGCTGTAATGAAAACTTCACTACAGAGTTTCAGTAAAATATTGAGACCAAAAACTCAGCTATTTGAAGCCAGATCATTAGATCTTATTCAGTCCTAAAGCTGAAAGAAAAAAAAGAATGAAAATACAAACAAAAACAATGAGTAGAGGCTCAGAGACTTATGGAACACTATGATACTGGGATGCTTGTCACAAGAATATAAAAAGGAAAAGAGAGATTACATGAAGCATCCTATATAATAAAAGGCTAATATGCAAATAGATAGAATGGTGGAACAATTGAACAACCAGTCTCTATGACATGCGCTGACCACCAGGGGGCATGTGCGGAACATGGCGGGTGTTGGCCATGGTGGGATGTTGGAGCAGGTGAACGAGGGTGTCATACCAAGGTGGGGCACTGGTCACTGTCATCAGGGCGAGCCTCTGGTGGTTACTGAAAATTCTTTGCTCCTGTGCACCGTGGTCCAGCCCAGTGCTCGCACCCACTGCCAGTGCTGGCCCTGCTCGCACTCGCTGCCAGAGACCAGCACCAGCCCTGATCACTTTGTGCCATCAGTGGGTCCAAGTGGGGCTGGTGCCATCAGCGTGGGTGCGAGCTGTGGTTGCGGGCCCTGGTCGCCCCTGAGGGCTTCTCCATCTCCCCTTGCTCCTGAGGGGTGATCAGGGCAGCAGCCGCCACTCGCACTTGCTGATGGTGCCGGCCCCACTTGCACCCACTGCTGGCGCTGGCCCCAATCACTCTGCACCGTCAGTGGGTGCGAGCAGGGCTGGTGCCATCAGTGTGTGGGAGCAGTGGTGGTGGGAGCAGGCTGCTGGCAGACAATGGAACCAGGGGCCACAGCAGGAGAAGCCAAGTGCAGCAGATGGGCTGAGACCTGCCCCTGTGCCTTCTACAGCCTAGTGGCCCACAGTTCTTTCAAGGTGCACAAATTTGTGCACTGGGCCCCTAGTATAATATTTTTGAAGAAATAATAGCCAAAGGCTCCTCAAATGTGATGAAAAACATTCATTTACACATCTAAAAATCTCAGTGAGCTAAACTCAGAGATCCATTTCTAGACACACTGAAATCTATCAAAAGAGAAAAAATATTTTAAAATGTTTCTTTATTGTTGAAACTATTACAGATGTCCTCCATTTCCACCCCCCCCTATTTGTACCCTCTACCCTGCCCCTAACCTCCCCAGGCCTTCACCACACTATTGTATATATCCATGGGTTATGCATATCCTATATAATAAAGAGTTAATATGCAAATGGTCATCATGTCCTCATACCCTCTCACCGGGGCCAGGGGACCTGAGGCCAGGCCAGGGGACCTGAGGCCACTCCCCCTGCCCAGTGGGGCTTGATGGGAGTGGGGCCGGTAGGGTATGGATCTTGCGCTATTTCGAGGCACGCAAGGGTGGGCAGGGACTTGACTCTGGGTCCCGTGGTGTGCCCAGACTCTGACAGAAGGGAGATTTTCATATACATTTTATTAAGTTTCTTTCATCTTTGACACTTCTATTATAGAGAAAGGGCAAATAGCAATATTAAAATATTTCCTCTAATTCCCTTTTAATGTGCACAAATTTCGTGCACTGGGCCTCTAGTATGCATATAACTTTTTTGGTTAATCACTTCCCACACACTGTCCCCTTCCCTCTGAGATTCATCAGTGTGTTCCATTCTTCTCTGTCTCTGGATCTATTTTGTTCATCAATGTATTTTGTTCATTATATTCCCCATTAGAGGCCTGGTGCACGAATGTGCATCAGTGGGGTCCCACAGCCTGGCCTGTGGGAAAGGGCCGAAACTGGCTCTCTGACATTCCCCAAGGGGTCCCAGATTGCAAGAGGGTGCAGGGCAGGCTAAGGGACCCCTCCAGTGCATGATTGGGGCCGGGGAGGTTATGTGGGAGGTTAGCCAGCTGGGGAGGGACCGTGGGAGGGCTCCAGGGAGTGTCTGGCCCATCTCACTTAGTCCTGAGCAGCCAGACCCCAGCAGCAAGCTAACCTACAAGTTGGAGCGTCTCCCCCCTGGTGGTCAGGGCACATCCTAGCAACTGGTTGACCAGTAAACTGTCTGCCCCCTGGTGCTCTGTGCACATCATAGCAAATGGTTGAGCGGCCTTAGAATATCATTAGCATATTATGCTTTGATTTGTTGACCGGACAACTGGACAACCAGACACTTGGCATATGAGACTTTTATTATATAGGATATAAGTAAGATCATGTGATGCTTGTCCTTCTCTGATTGGTTTATTTTGCTGAGCATAATACTCTCCAGGTCCCTCCATGCTGTCTCAAAGGGTAAGAGATCTATTTTTTTTTACAGCTGCATAGTATTCCATGGGGTAAATGTATCACAGTTTTTTGTTTTTTTAATCCACTCATCTACTGATGGGCACTTGGGATGTTTCCAGATCTTAGCTATTGTAAATTGTGCTGCTATGAACATAGGGGTGCATATATTCTTTCTGAGTGTTGTTTCAGGATTCTTAGAATATATTCCTAGAAGGGGGATCACTGGGTCAAATAGAAGTTTCATTTTTAATTTTTGAGCATATTACAGACTGTTTTCCATAGTGGCTGCACCAATTTGCATTCCCACCAGCAGTGTACCAGAGTTCCCTTTACTCCACCTACTCTCTGGCACTTATTCTATGTTGATGGTAGCCATTCTGACAAGTGTGAAGTGATACCTCATTGTCATTTTAATTTGTATCTCTCTGATGATCAGTGACTTTTCGAGGCACGCAAGGGTGGGCAGGGACTTGACTCTGGGTCCCGTGGTGTGCCCAGACTCTGACAGAAGGGAGATTTTCATATACATTTTATTAAGTTTCTTTCATCTTTGACAGTTCTATTATAGAGAAAGGGCAAATAGCAATATTAAAATATTTCCTCTAATTCCCTTTTAATGTGCACAAATTTCGTGCACTGGGCCTCTAGTATGCATATAACTTTTTTGGTTAATCACTTCCCACACACTGTCCCCTTCCCTCTGAGATTCATCAGTGTGTTCCATTCTTCTCTGTCTCTGGATCTATTTTGTTCATCAATGTATTTTGTTCATTATATTCCCCATTAGAGGCCTGGTGCACGAATGTGCATCAGTGGGGTCCCACAGCCTGGCCTGTGGGAAAGGGCCGAAACTGGCTCTCTGACATTCCCCAAGGGGTCCCAGATTGCAAGAGGGTGCAGGGCAGGCTAAGGGACCCCTCCAGTGCATGATTGGGGCCGGGGAGGTTATGTGGGAGGTTAGCCAGCTGGGGAGGGACCGTGGGAGGGCTCCAGGGAGTGTCTGGCCCATCTCACTTAGTCCTGAGCAGCCAGACCCCAGCAGCAAGCTAACCCACAAGTTGGAGCGTCTCCCCCCTGGTGGTCAGGGCACATCCTAGCAACTGGTTGACCAGTAAACTGTCTGCCCCCTGGTGCTCTGTGCACATCATAGCAAATGGTTGAGCGGCCTTAGAATATCATTAGCATATTATGCTTTGATTTGTTGACCGGACAACTGGACAACCAGACACTTGGCATATGAGACTTTTATTATATAGGATATAAGTAAGATCATGTGATGCTTGTCCTTCTCTGATTGGTTTATTTTGCTGAGCATAATACTCTCCAGGTCCCTCCATGCTGTCTCAAAGGGTAAGAGATCTTTTTTTTTTTACAGCTGCATAGTATTCCATGGTGTAAATGTATCACAGTTTTTTGTTTTTTTAATCCACTCATCTACTGATGGGCACTTGGGATGTTTCCAGATCTTAGCTATTGTAAATTGTGCTGCTATGAACATAGGGGTGCATATATTCTTTCTGAGTGTTGTTTCAGGATTCTTAGAATATATTCCTAGAAGGGGGATCACTGGGTCAAATAGAAGTTTCATTTTTAATTTTTGAGCATATTACAGACTGTTTTCCATAGTGGCTGCACCAATTTGCATTCCCACCAGCAGTGTACCAGAGTTCCCTTTACTCCACCTACTCTCTGGCACTTATTCTATGTTGATGGTAGCCATTCTGACAAGTGTGAAGTGATACCTCATTGTCATTTTAATTTGTATCTCTCTGATGATCAGTGACTTTGAGCATTTTTTATATGTTTCTGGGCTATCTGTATGTCCTCTATGGAGAAGTGTCTTTTTAGGTCCTTTGCCCATTTTTTAATTGGATTGTTTGTCTTCCCTTTGTTAAATTGTATGAGTTCTTTGTATATTTTGGAAATTAACCCCTTATCAGATGTATCATTGGCAAATATGTTTTCCCATGCAGTGGGCTCCTTTTTCATTTTGAAATGAGTCATTCATGATTCAGAACATACAAGTAACCCACAATAAGGTTAATGGCTAATATCTCATAAAAAAAATGGATGCCAGAAGGCAGATATTAAAGTTAGAAGGGAAGATTATGGACAAACTTCAAGTAAAGTTCCAACATTCAGTAATGAATACTTATTTCCTAGTTGTTTCAGTGAAAATTTCTAGTTCTTTAGCAGAATTGTTTTTATTTTTCCCCATTTAATATGAATATTCTCTCTCCCACATCTACTTTGCTTTTTATAAGAATAGTTTATGTTTGACTTCTGAAGTAGTGTTCTTTTATAAAATATTAGAGGCTCGGTGCGTGAAATTCATGCATGGGGGGGTTGTCCCTTAGCCCGACCTGCATCCTCTCCAATCCAGGAGCTGTCAGGGGATGTCTTACTTATGGTTTAGGCCCACTCCCTGTGGTTCTCTGCACTCTGTGGGGCCTGGCTGCTTCGCTGCCACCGCGGGATGAAAACACCACTCTCCACTGTCTGCTCTCAATCTGCCGGGCCTGGGGGCTTCGCCACCGCCACCGCATGAATGAAGCTGCCACACCCCACTGTCCACTCTGTCTTCCAGGCCTGGGAGCTTTGCTGCCGCAGTGGTGACGAAGCCCCCATGGTCTGCTGTCCACTCTCAGTGGCCGGGCTGAAAGGAATGGGGGAATCAAGAGGGGCTGAGGGGACTGGGCACCACCATCTTGTGGCTATGGGCACCACCATCTTTATGATGGTGTGAGGGTCAATTTGCATATTCCCTCTTTATTAGGTAGAATGCCTTCCAAAGGAGTAGTGGCTATGGGTAAAATGAAAATAATAATGTCAGATATAAGAGCTCCTTCTACCTCTAGGGCTGAGATGGAATACCTATAGAAGAAAAAATTCTGAAACCACCTCCCTACCACCCCACCCTAAGATACAGATCTTTCCATGATTCTACCAATGTAGCTTAACACCATAAAATTTGGTAGGAGAACAATGTTGTATGGTCACAGGGGAGCTCCACAGGGTGGATTTGGAATGAAGAAGCAATTTTGTCTGACACAACAATCAATCATCCTGATCTAGGTGACCACATGTAGAAAAGTGCTCCCAAGGGAGACACACTTATTTTTGGCTCTCACATTGATTATTTCTTAAAATATAATAACAAAAGTTTATGTACTAGGAAACAAGAAAAAAATATTTTTATAATGTTCATGAGTCAAATAGAAAATTATAAAGAAATTTAAAAATATTTAGATAA
>NW_005363099.1:816415-821479 GCF_000412655.1 Myotis brandtii | reverse complement strand
TATATGCATATATATGTAATATTAGTGCAGACTTATATGTAATAATATATGTAATATGTAATGTTATATTTTGTAGTTTTGCTAAACTTTCTTGTCAGCTAAATGTCACAGAAATATGCTAAGGATGTTATATTTGGTATGAGTTTGTGCTTGTCAACCTACCTACCTTTCAAAACTCTACTCTAGACTGATCATATCATAATATAAAAGATTAAAACATAGGGAAGTTAACAAAGAATATGGCTATTATACCTGAATGTGTCTCAAAATGTAGTATTTATGGAAATATATATAAAATTAACATTTTCCTTTATTTTTTGCAATCATGATACAATGAAATAGCAATCTATATTAGGCCATTGATCATACTGGGGGGACAAAAGCATTATAGATTGCAAAAAGAACACATTTATTTACTTGTGCTATGTTTAACTTTACACTCTTTTTTATTTATTTCATACAGTTTCCCATTGTTTTCCCCGGTTCTACTTCAAAATTTTCGTGGAGCCTTAGTTCAGTTAGACATATTTCTCATCCTTGATAAACTCTCCAAATAAAATAATAACTTCACATTTAATCAAGCATAACTGACAAATGAGTTTCACTAACAAGTGAGGTATTTATTTTTTGTACTCTGGAGAGATTGTGATGAGTCTTACTTGTAAAATCTTCTAATATTTATCTATTTCTATTATCTACATAAATTAAATTTGTTTTTTTTAAAGCTTTAGGATACCATTAAATTAAAATATATCAAATGACATGTGGCATTATAAATGTGAAATTAGTAGAAAAACATAATTTTGTGTGTTTTAAATAAAAGTATAACAACTTAACTGTATTTTAAGTTGAAGAATTTTTTTGTCTAGCTTGTGATCATGTTAAAATAATATCTTAATACAAATACTAAAAATAACATTTCAAGGGAAAGGAACACACATACAAAACTTCTTTTATGGTTACTATAAAAATATGGTGTTAGGTCCTGATATAATTAAGATAACCTGTATCCCTTTCTAATTTCTGATTTAACTTTTTAAACTACAGGCTATCCCTAAGTTTAATATGTCAAATATTAAGATTATATAGCTAATCGATGTCTCAGTTATTTTCAAAACACACTCCCTTCCTATGAGGATAGAGAAGTGGTGTCAGCCTCAGTTCATTTTCTTTCTTTTTAAATTCCTGCATAAGAGAAAGATTGTATTTAGTTTAAGTGAATAGGACATTTTCTTCAGCAGAGGCTGGGAGTATTGTCAGGGGGAAATGTCTTTGTAGAAATGCTTCACAGAGATAAAGTGAATTTCGGGAAATCCCTTCACCTACAGAGCTATTCTGGGAATTTGTCTACAGGTCCTGCAGAATGTCGATGATCACAAAACTGCACATATCTCAGGTCTGGATGAAGGGAGGGTAAGTTCAGAAATTGTCTGTCCTCACTGAGGCACAGATATGCCCAATGTATCCAAGAACTACTCTGCAGATACTTATCTTTCCCAAATTTGGAAACAGATTTATGGGTTTTAGACGGTTGGATTAAAAGTTTCCCAAGCACTAGTCAGAGCATTGATAATTGGTGGCTGTCTTTTTATAGTTTCAAATCACTGGGACTTACTTACCCACACCACACACACACACACACACACACACACACACACACTATTATGATTACCTGATGTTTGTAGGCAAATTAGCTATAATTTTGCGCTGAAGTTGCTAGAGGGCCAGACCATTATAAATAGGGAAGCAGGTCGTTTACCACGACAGTAGAAGTGATTTTTTTTCTGAAGATATGGGTAAACAACACGATTTAACAGCCATTGAACGTGGGATATTTATACACACACTGAGTGGCCAGATTATTATGACCACCCATCAGTACTTCGTTGGGCCACCTTTCACCTTCAATATTGTGGTGATTCTTCTTGGCATTGACTCCATGAGATGTTGAAAGGTGATGCGAGGAATCTGACACCATGCCTGATGAATAGCACTGTCCAGTTCTGTGAGATTGAATGGTTGTGGAACCAGCTGCCTGATGGCTCTTTGTCCCACAAATGCTCAATTGGATTGAGATCTGGTGATTGTGGGGGCCACCTAAGCAAGGTAAAGTCCCCCTCATGTTCTTGAAAGCACTCCTGCACAATACAAGCACCATGGCATGGCGCATTGTCTTGTTGGAAGAAGCCATCTCCATTGGGATAAGCCATCAACATGATAGGATGAACCTGATCAGCAACGATACTTAGGTATGTTGTACTATTCAGACGTTATTCCACACGAATTAAAGGGCCCAAATCATGCCAGGAAAACATGCCCCAAACCATAACACTGCCGCCACCAGCTTGAAGGGTTGTACTCATGCATGTGGGGTGCATGCTTTCATGCTGTTTCCACCAAATTCTCACTCTGCCATCTGCATGATGCAACTGGAAACGTGATTCATCAGACCACATGACTTTTTTCCAATGCTGGACTGTCCAATCCTTGTGTTCCTGTGCAAATTGGAGACGTTTTATCTTGGTAACTGCAGACAGCAAAGGTGTTCGAACAGGCCGTCAGCTTCCATATCCCATATGATGCAGTGTACAGCTAATTTGCCTACAAACGTCAGATGGTCATAATAATCTGGCCACTCAGTGTGTGTGTGTGTGTGTGTGTGTGTGTATTTTTTTCTGTGATTTTTGAAAGTTTCAGTGCCCTGGGGCAACTCATATTAAAGGTGGTATGTCTGATGAATGCATGTGGATTTCAGTTTAAATCTTAACTGTGTCTTGTCGCTCAGCTGTCTCTGTCTATCTGGTGAGTTGCTAGGAAGTGTAAGCAGAAGTCCACTTGCCTGGAGGTGTGAGCAAAAAAGAAAGTTGTCTGAATAACCAAGCCTTGATTGTCAGGAAGAAGAGATTACATGAATTTAAAGAGACATTTGGCCATTTCCCCTCTAAATCTAAGGAAAGAGAGGACTGCCAGCAAACAGGAAAATGTGTTTCAACAAAATGCACCATTTCAAGACCTGAGCATGAGGATTTAGTAGCTTTTAAACAGAATTCAACACTGAAATAGTAAGACACCCTCCCATTGGTTCCACCAAGGAGCTTCTGTGTATTTCTCCTGCATCCATGCTGTCCTCTGGGAGACAGTGAATGGAGCACTGTCCAGTAGAAGAAGTAGCAGCCAGCAGACAGAATGCCTGCCTTAGCAGGGCCTGTGTCCAGTGACCTCAACCTCAGGGACTGACGGGAGTAACAGTACTCGACAGAAGTGGCTGTGACCCTCAGAGGATGTTCCTATGGGAGAGGGTCCGGGAAATCCAAGGCATTTAGGTGGAAAGAGCAGGCACCAGAAGAGAGGCTGATGGTCTACATTAGCCAGTGGGGAAAAGAGCCGGAGAAATATGTTATTCCTCTTAACAGTGTCCATAGTCTGGCGAGGCCTGTGCTAACTCTCTTCACAGCAGAGGTGCTATTCTTAATCTGTTTTGACAGAAATGTGAATTGCACATGTATACTTCCACCTCCTTTGAGAATTACACATTGTGTATGGATACTTTGTATCCAAACCTAATTTGATTTTGGGGGCGGTCATACATCTGTATTTTATCAGTTTACACATGCTAAGCAGGGTTTATTTCATGTCCCTGTTTAATCTCTGTCTTCACATTCCCATGTTATGTTTCAGTCAACAGTAAAGTATTTTTTTTACCCCAAAACTATAACCGCTAAATTGCATGTTGTAACTCTTGTATTCTCTTCCCAATTGAAATCACCTTAGGTTAGTTTTATTTAAATCAGTATCCTCAAATAGACATAACAATAATCATGCAAATAATAGGCCCATTTATAAATATTTTGTGACACTGACATTCCATATTATCGGTAGTAAGTAAATAGATCCAAGTGTTAAGTTTAATCTAGAGTTGAAAGTTAAAAAAAATGCAGGTGTTCAAAAATTTCCTGAAATGCTTTTCTTAGTACATGAACATGCCTCTCTTAATGAAATTATTTACAATTTTTTTCAAATGCAGTCATTACCATGAAGTAAGCTCTCTCTTTGAGTATTCCACCCAGATTAATCTAAATTGCTTATATTTGATGAAAAACAAACAAATAGGATATAAACTTCCAGATATTTCTGAAAGATATGTTAAAATGGGCTCCTTTTATCATACATATAATAAATAATACATGACAATAAGTTATCACAGCTAAGACCTTTTCTCTGCATAAGAATTTTCAATCATTGTTATTCTTGTTTAGCAGATGCGGAAGACAGGATAATGGGCACCCCAAAATGTTAATGCCCTAATTCCCGGAATCTGTGATTATGTTTCTTTACACGGTAAAAGGAACTTTGCATGTGTAATTATGTGTACAGATGTAATGATGGGATCATCATCCCGAATTATTCACGTGAGACCGATATTATCCCAAGTGTCTGCTTTAAAAGTGGAAGTGAGAGGCAGAATAGATAGATATAACTACCAAAAAATAGCACAGAAAAATGCAAAACTGTTGGCTTTAAAGATAGAGAAAGGGGACCAAAGGATTCAGGAGTGCTTTCAGAGCTGGAAGCCACAAGGAAACAGGTTTTCCCCAGCCTCCAGAAGGGAACCTAGCCCCGCCTTCACATTCATTTTAGCCAGTGAGATAGTGTCAAACGTCTAACCTACAGCACTTTAAAAGAATAGATTTGTGTCGTGTTAAGCCACTAAATTTGTGGCAGCAAATAAAATACAGCAGATAAAATAGCTTCCATGGAAACATTTATTATTTTTAATAAATAATTCTGAGTGGTCTTCATTTGACTTTTAATGTTCATAGGACCACCATTTGCTGATCTCAAAACATACTCAATTTGTCTCCATCAAACTTTTAGTAGTCTTTTAGGATACTCCTACATTGTCGCCTATTTTTACTTTCTTTGCTAAATTTATTGAATTTTCTTTTATTAATGTTTTCTCCACCAGAATAAATTATTTCTGCCAGAACATAAATACTCTAAGAGATTACATATATATTTATTCATGGAGAATATATTATTATAGTAGTTATATTTATTATGTTT
>NW_005363099.1:814838-816402 GCF_000412655.1 Myotis brandtii | reverse complement strand
TGTATTATATATATATAATTTAAATATATTTTTATTGATTTCAAAGAAGAAGAAGGAAGAGAGAGAGAGGTAGAAATATCAGTGATGAGAGAGAATCACTGATCAACTGCCGTCTGCATGCCCCACACAGGGGATTGAGCCCACAACCCTGGCAAATACCCTGACCAGGACTCTAACCTTGACCTCCTGGTTCATAGGTCGATGCTCAACTATTGAGCCACACAGGATGGGATAAAATATATTTATTTATGCTTATTATAGGAAACTCACATTAGGCATACAATACATTATTTTATTTAAACCTCCATTTACTACAAGATTGAAATCTAAAACCAACATTTCCCAGACTCCCTTTCAGCTGAGATCCTGAATGCAAATTTGGTTCTACCATTTGGATGCTCTTAGGTATAGCAAGATTTGAAAGGCCGCAGTTAAGTAGGAACCATCTTCCTGTTTGGCTGTTACTACTAGTAAATAACTATAACTCTCGGGAGATATGAGTGTCCCCAACAGTGGTGTTGCCAGTTCCAAAGTCCCAGCTTCCTAGGTGTGGACAAGCAGAAGGGTGCAGCACCTTGATGTGGAGTCTCATCCCTGGACTGGAGCAACCGCAGACCCACTTTCCTGCCTCCTCAGTGTTGGGCTGTGCTGGCAAAGGCAGAGACTCTTGTTTCTGGCATATTTCCAGTGAGGACCTTGAGGTAGTGCTCCTGGAGACAGGCAGTTCTCTGTGTATATGCAGGAGTCTTTCCAGGAGACCCACTTAAAAGACTGCTCCTTTAGCCCAGGCAATGCTTTGGTAAGCACTTAATTTCCTGTCTGAATTTCTGAGCATTTAAAAATGCCTACCATGGTTTCTGTTTCCTGCACTGAACTCTGGTAGAAAAATCTATTCAGAAAATCTAAAGGCACATTATCCATAAAAAATTGTAGTGCTGTTTGTGACAAAATTTTTTATCTTCTCTATTATTAAATGGATTGTTAATTGAAAGGCAATTATAGCACCTTAATTACCAGACATCTGCATCTATAAATTCCTGAACATAATTTTCTTAGGATTTGAATGCTTATATTCATTTCAGGGCAAGGATTATATATATATGCCTGTCATCATTCTGAAAAAGTATATTAAAGGAAAAATGGCAATTATTACAGAATACATCAAGTGTTTATATAAAGAGGAAAAAATACAAAATTAATACTTATACAAGTATGTTGGGATATATACATAATACTAGAGGCCTGGTCCCTCAGCCTGGCCTGTGCCCTCTCACAGTCCAGGAGCCCTCAGGGGATATCCTACTGCCCCCTCTGCGGGAGGCAACCAGGCAGCCAATCAGGGAATAGTGCTGCCCCACCCCTCCCATCGCCCCTCCGCCTCCATTGGTCACTGCTGCTTCCCCTCCACCCCATCGTCATACCCTCCCTCTGCCTGCTGGCAGGAGCCTTGCCTGGCCTGGTGCCGCCTGCTCGCAGGCCCCACCCCCCGCCTACTGGTCGTTCCGCCATTCAATCGATTTGCATCTTATACTTTTATTATATAGGATAGATTATGTAGTAATGT
>NW_005363099.1:807678-814811 GCF_000412655.1 Myotis brandtii | reverse complement strand
GATCTCTATTCATAGAGAGATAAGATATATATTAAGTGAGAAGTGACAACTCTTTTTCTGAGTTATTGGTCAAATAACATAATAGATATCTCTCAAAATATCAAGAGAAAAAGTACTAAAAAGGGTTATGTATGAATATTATGATTCAATCCATATATAATTAGTTCTGCCAGCACTTCCCAAATTTAATGTCACTTCCTTCCAGAAGTTAGCCTTTTATTTCAGTGGAGATTTATGAAACCTTTGCATGCAGTCATTAAAACTGTGGCCACCTCTCACTGCAGCCCTGTCATTTAGTTTTCTTGCATTATTACCTGGGCAAGGCACTGTATATGGTAATTATGTTCTCCATAATGAAACCTACTCAGCACACATTAAGCTTCCATCCAGTACCTCTTTTTGAATTTTAACATCCAGTTTGCAAATAGGTGTGCACAGCAATTTACTAGTAAATCTGAAAAGTGAAACTTTTATTACATTGGTTTTTATAAATCTGAAAAACATTGTACATTTAAGTAAGGTAACTTTTTATACATCTTCTTTTGTAATATGTATTTTATACTTTAGTTTTCAAATCAGGGGGAAATCATATTAATTTTCAATGAGGGATAGTTTTATTCTCTGAATCCACTCCCTACCATTAGGATATTGACTATACTTCTTTCTTTATTGAATTTGAATAATTTATTTTTCTACTAGATACTGGAGAAATTTCAACAAGAGGTATTCGTGAAATATTGGGAGATTTTAATGAGTAGGCAAACTTTCTCTTTGATATAAATAGTGAGGTCTAGGAAAGGTAACTTTCATTTTGCATGGGTTCTGTTATGTTTAAAAAAATTGGTGAGTATAACTTTTAAAATATAATAGTCTTGTTAAAAAATCTTTCTTGGTGAAAGTATTACATATGTTCCCCTTTTCCTCCCATTTACTGCCCTCACCCTTCTACCCAGGCCTTCACCACCTTGTTGTCTGTGTCCATGGGTTATGCATACAAGTTCTTTGGTTGACCTCTTCCAACCCATCCACTCTCCTCTGCCTTCCATCTGAGATTCTATGTCTCTGGAGCTATTTGGTTCATTAGTTTATTTTGTTCATTAGATGCCACATAATAGTGAGATCATGTGATACTTGTCTTTCTCTGACTGGCTTATTTCACTTACTATTTTATTCTTTTCAAATTATTCATCAAGATTAATTTTACTGTTGTGTTTTTTGTGTGTGTGTTTTTGTGTTGTTGTTGTTGTTTTGAATGGCCTAAACTAAATATTATTCAGTCATACTGGTAGCTCATTATTGAAATGAAGGCCTGTTGTTATGACTTAGTTGTTTAATACTCAAAACTTTAATGAGAAACATGATTTCCTTTTCAACTGTGGGAAAAGTCATGTATCAATTAGCCATTACTGCATAAGAAATCAACCCAGCAGATTAAAATAATGAACATATATGGTTAATCATAAGAATACAGGTCAGGTGTGTGGTTTTCCTCCTGGACTGTCTTAATTGGGCTTTCTCGTGTATATGTGATCATCCCTAAAATTATTTTATATCTTTTCTTATTAGATGATATTTCTATTTTTTCATTCATTCATCCAACAAATATTATTGATCTCTTATTTTATGTTAAACTTTGGGATGCAACTGAATAAGCTATTCCCAGTCCTACCCATAAGGGTAATGAGACATACATACACATTAAAAAAAGTAAATGAATATCAGTTGTTAATAAGTCCTATGAAGACATACAACATTGTGTAGGACTAAATAATAGAGGCCTTAGTTGGTTTAGGAGTCATTAAAATTTAATAATATCTGAAACATTGGGCTTTCATATAATATCAAGTATAATAGTATTTATTATACAATAACGTGTGCAGACTCTTTCATTATTTATATATATATTAGAGGCCTAGGCCTGGTGCACTAAATTCGTGCATGGCGGGGGTCCCTCAGCCTGGCCTGCACCCTCTTCATTCTGGAATCCCTTGGAGGATGTCCGACTGCCAGTTTAGGCCTGATTCCCCCTCTCACAATCTGGGACCACTGGCTCCTAACCGCTCACCTGCCTGCCTGATCACCCCTAACCACTCTGCCTGCATGCCTGGTTGCCTCTAACTGCTCTCTCCTGTCCTGGTTGCCCCTAACTGCTCACCCCTGCTAGCCTGGTGGCCACTAACCGCCTCTGCCTTGGCCCCCGCCACAGTGGCTTTGTCCGGAAGGACATCTGGAAGGATGTCCGGTAATAGTCATAATTTTTATATGTGCATTGCTTTTAGAGAGTGAAAAAGGGAGAGGAAGAGAAAGATAGAAACAACAATGAGAGAGAAACATGGATTTGTGGCCTATGGCATACCCTCCACCAGGGATCTAGCCCGCAACCCGGGCATGTGCAATCGAAGGGTCATGGGTCTTGGTGCATGGGTCAGTGTTCAACCACTGTCCCACACCAGCCAGGCCCTTTCCTTTTTTAAGATGCTGTACATTGTTTTTCCTTGTAGTTATAGTTCTCTAATTTGTATTGTGTGATAGAATATGTATATAATATTTTTAGAATAATAATATTATTTTTCAGTCCTTTATAATGAATCATTATATTACTGATTGTCCACATATAATGGTGTCTTGATAAATGCTATTATTTTTTATAAATTAAACCTCAGGTGATTGAAAGTAAAATTTGTATGTAAAAGAACAACAACAAAAAATCCCTTTAACTTCCATCATCTAGAACAGCAGGAGGAGACTACAAGAAAGTGGAATGAGAGGGCCCATTTACAGGGTTATATTTCCAAGCTTTAGCAAACTCAATTACTGTCAGTCAAATGAAGCAAATGGGTACAGTAATTGTAGACTTTGTTGACACTGATGACTACAGCATAGGAGCCACAACTAAATGATAGTTTGCATCTTATGTACTCAAACACATTTTCTCTGTCAAGAGGAAATATGATTTTTTTCTGTAAGTTTCAAGCATTGTGTGATAGTTACATTTGCCTGGTTTCTTGTACGTATGCAGGCATTAGAAAAAAAGCAACATGATGTGACATAAAGGACAATAATTACAGTAAAACTGTTTGATTCAAGTCTTCGATTTGCCATTCACTGGTTTTGTGGCACTAAGAAAGTTATTTAATCTCTCTTGTACCATAGTTTCTTCAGGAGTAAGGAGTGAATTTAAATATGTTATAAGATTTTTATAGAGATCAAATGATAAATAAAATAACATTATAATGATAATAAAATTTGTAATAAATAATATAGTCATAATTTTTATATGTGCATTGAAATATATCTATATTTTTGAGGCTTGACTTTATTATTATACTAGAGGCCCGGTGCACAAAAATTTGTACACTTGGAGGGGGTCCCTCAGCCTGGCCTATGCCCTCTTGCAGTCTGGGACCCCTCGGAGGATGTCCACCTGCTGGCTTAGGCCTGCTCCCCAGGGGATCAGGCCCAAGCTGGCAGTCAGACATCCCTCTGGAAGCCCGGCAGCCCTCGGGGGATGTCCACTTGCCAGCGGGGAGCAGGCCTACGCTGCACTCGGACATCCTTAGCGCTGCTGAGGAGGCGGGAGAGGCTCCCACCACCACTGCTGTACTGGCAGCCATCAGCCTGGCTTGTGGCTGAGCAGAGCTCCCCCTGTGGGAGCACACTGACCACCAGAGGGCAGCTCCTACATTGAGCGTCTGCCCCCTGGTGGTCAGTGTGTGTTATAGTGACCAGTCATTCCCAGTCTTTCTGCTGTTAGGGTCAATTTCCATATTACCCTTTTATTATATAGGATAGAGGCCTGGTGCATGGGTGGGGGCCGGCTGGTTTGCCCTGAAGGGTGTCCTGAATCAGGGGGGGAGTCCTGCAGAGGTGCCTGGCCAGCCTGAGTGAGGGGCTGATGGGTGTTTGCAGGCTGGTCACACCCCCTTCAGGGTGAGGGTCCCCACTGGGGTGCCTGGCCAGCCTAGGTGAGGGGCTGATGGCTGTTCGCAGGCTGGCCACACTCCCTTTAGGGTGGGGGGTCTCCACTGCGGTGCCTGGCCAGTCTGGGTGAGGGGCTGAGGGCTGTTTTCAGGCTGGCCAAGCCCCCCCGGCGACGGAAGCTCCCAGCCTCTCCTTTTTTTCTTTTTTTTTTCTTTTTTTATTCTGGGATTTATTTACCTTCTATAATCGAAACTTTGTAGCCTTGAGAGGAGCTCAGAGCCAGCCAGGGTGGGCAGATGGGAAGCCTCCTGCTCGCTCCAGCTATGTGGCCACAGCCAGCTGAAAGCAGGTATCTGGGGTTTATTTATCTTCTATAATTGAAACTTTGTTGCTTTGAGTGGAGCTCAGAGCCGGCCGTGGCAGCTGGGAAGCTTGGCTTCCTCCATCATTGGGGCAACCAAGCCTCCTGCTTGCTCCAGCTCTGTGGCTGCCGGCCGCCATCTTGGTTGGGTAATTTGCATGTAGTCTCTCTGATTGCCTGGTGGGCGTGGCTTAAGGCATAGTGAAGGTATGGTCAATTTGCATGTTTGTCTTTTATTAGTGTAGATGACTTTAGATGGTAAAACATATTTTAATTGATTCTCATAATTAAATACCTACTCTCTCAGCCACATGAGTGGAGTTAATTAATTCAGTAATTACTATTTTTTTATTTATCAAATATCTACTGATCACCTGCTTTGTTTTGGGTATTGTTTTAGGCAGTATAATATATTAGTGGTTATTAGAAATAATGTTCAAGTCTTAGATTTATTTTTTATAATGCCTTTTCACAGTAATTTTTGGGAAATTTTTAGAATATGCAAAAACTTATCAAAAAATACAATCAGTCTTCCTTTCCCCACTACCTTTAATAAAAATGTGTTAGCATTATTCCATAGTTGATTTACACACACACACACACACACACACACACACACACACACATATCTGAATCACTTTGAAAGTAGATTATAGAAAATCTGACTATTCACTCAATTCTTTCGCATGCATCACTTACATACCAAATTCTAAGAAGATTGAGAATATTTTCATATTTCCAGTCTTTATTTTCTATGTATAATCAAATAGGAAATGAATTGAAACCTTTAAGCATGTGTATCTCATGCCTGTATTTAATTCTGTAGTTCATCATTAAATCTCTCACATGTACTCTCTGCTTGTTCATGTGATATGCCATCTGCAGAAACTGTATTTAATATTGAAGATTTTTGTCAACATGAATAAACCAATCTGAACTTGGTTAAAAAAATGCTGCCAGCACTTTGCATTTTTACAAAAAAAGTAAATTCTCATATAGCCCACATGAATTACCATTTTTGAAATTTATAACAAGCAGTGACATATCAAGTAATATGCTTACACAATTTATATACTTCTATTTTAGTAGACTTGATTTTGAAAAAGTGTATGAACAATAATTATATTTCAAATTTATTTAGAGTGTGCTATTTTTGATGAGTTTATGTCATCACACATTTCTCATTTTTTCATTAAGCTAGCAAGTACTGGCAGTATTTAAACACTTCTGTGACTTAACAAAGTTACAGAATATATCCATAGAGAAACTGTCATTAAAATATCAGGGAGAGGGGGGCATGGTAGATATCTGTAATACTATCAACAATAAAATTATATTAAAAATATATCAGACTTTGTCACATATGGGGCCATGTTTAATGTTTACATTAAAGTACACATAATCTAAATCTATTGTTCACTCACATGTCCTCAAGAAGAGGTAATATTCATCAAATATTTATTGAGAGTAATTTATAGAGATTTTCTAATTTACGTGTTCAGTATTTAATTGTGGATGACTATCCAATATTTTTTATTACCAGATATCTCTAATGTTAAAATACTTTTACTGATTACACACTGTGAGCACAGGGTAGCCCTGAGAACACACTTCTTTGTTGTTGTTGTTGTTGTTAATCCTCACCTGAGGATATTTTTCCATTGATTTTTAGGGAGAGTGGAAGAGAGAGGGAAAGACAGAGAGACACAAGCCCTGACCAGGGCCTGGGCCAGAGAGGAGCCTGCAACGGAGGTACCTAGCCTTGACCAGAATCAAACCCAGGACCCTTTGGTCCACAGGCTGATGCTCTATCCACTGAACCAAACTGGCTAGGGTGATAAAACGCACATTTTGAGAAAGACATAGCTTCTTCTCTGAAGATCCAAGTGGAAAGAAAAGCAGATTTAGTGATAGTCGGTGATATTACTGATGAGTTTTCCTGCAGCACTAGAAAGATGTTATGGGAGGAAAAAATAAAGGAGAATTTACTTCAGACTAGAAGAATAGTATGATAAAAGCCACAAAGGCAAATACAAATTTCTCCCAGTATACACTGAGAAAAGTATAAATATAGATTTTGTAATAAAATGTTGATAATATAGAGGGATAAAATATTGGGAAGGTAAATAAGGAACATATAAAATATTAGACAGATATTTTAATGAGGTATTGGAAGAATTTATGTAAGGGATTGACATGAGTATTGGTAAAGCAATGTTTTAGAGAAAACAGTGTTAAAATATGTTAGATGCCAAAATTATTCTAAAATTTTAAATAGCTTATTTTTTTTTTAAAGGATGTTAGCTGAATTGGATGGGACAAAGTTAGAGTCAGGACTAAGCCATTAGAGTAAACTTATAGATGATGACAGAAATCGATAGGTATAAGGAAGATAAACTAATCCATAGGTATATGAAATGAGAGAAGGATGCTCTATTGTATACTAGGGTGAGTGAAGTAATAAGAATTGATCTTTCATTTTGAGGCTGAGTAACTTGTAATGGGGATGTCAGCATGGAATCTGGATTTTGGGGAAAGATGACAAATTACATGTTAGGTGATCTTAGGGCATCCAGGTAAAACATAGAGCTGGTGAATGGCAGGAAGTTATATCCATAGGGTTGAGATTTTAAGTCATATAAATGAATGAGCTCCATAACTAGTACATACCAACACAAGGAAAAGCAAGGATATCTGATACCATATTGAGTTCCATATAGTCACTAAGTTGAGTGATTTGTGTGGATCAGTGGCATATATGAATACTCATTCCATTCCTTCCATCATAATTTCCCTTCATTCTAACTCACCCAATTTGCTAGGTTATTTCAATAAGTTCTCTGACAGCTAA
>NW_005363099.1:750134-807607 GCF_000412655.1 Myotis brandtii | reverse complement strand
TAGATAAATTAGGGCTGTAGTTTTACTGATTGTAATTATTTCTCAGCTACCCAAAGATGACTGTAGTAAGATTCATTGCAAAAATGTCCCTGTACTTCAATATCAACCATTTTAAGGATTAATAAGATCAAGCAGGAATAATGCTGGAAAGTAAAAATAGAACTATTGCTACAGTGTTCACCTTGAACTTTATAGACATGTTTTAATTATTACATTTCTCTTAATGTATTCTGAATCTCTTTTTACTTAATTGTAAGTAATAGTTTCTTAAAGGCTTCTATCATGTATTATTATTAGTAAACTAGATGCCCGGTGCATGAAAATTTATGCACTGGAGCGGGGGGTACCTCAGCCCGGCCTGCTCACAGTCCAGGAGCCCTCAGGGGCAGGAGGCGACCTGGCAATCAGGGGAAGGTGATGCCCCCATCACACCTCTGCTGCTGCCACTGCCGGCAGTGCAAGCCTCAGCCGGCCCTAGTTACCTGAGCCTTGGGTGGCCCTGAGTGGCTGGGCAGCCACCATCCGATGCTTGCCTGCACCTTGGGCCAGCCCTAGGCAGCTGGGGGGCTGAGGGCGGGTCCGGCCGCACCACGGGCCTGCCTTCCCTGGTGGGGCTGAAAGGACTGGGGGACTCTGGCAGGGCTGAGGGGACTGGGCACCGCCATCTTGTGGCTATGGGCGCCATCATCTTTGTGATGGTGTGATGGTCAATATGCATATTCTGTCTTTATTAGATAGGATTTCCAGTCATTATCACAATGCCTGAAAAAGAGTAATTGATTATGGTTCTTAGTTTGGTATTTTTTGAAGTTAAATAGTGAATGATAGGCTGGTTATTACACAAATCAGGGTAAGAGTCTGGGGTCCTGACAGAAGCAATTGAGGTTGAGAAACACATTGATTTGGCTCCTGGTCATTCTGCTTTAAATTCTCCTGATTAATTTTTTTAATCCCGCCACCCCCATGCAAAATGCTATTTTCCTGGACTTTGAATATTGTTTAGCTTTTAATTTGCCTGCCTATGTTCTAATGGTCTTTTGAACTGGCAAGAGATACCTGTGTAACAGCATCTTGTATGCTTATGAACTAATGCTAAAGATTGTAAAATGCCAAGAAAATTGACAAGGCTAAAATGAGGAAATCTCTCCTAGGATGAAGGGCACCTGGAAAGTGGTTTTCTCCAGACTCCTGATAATATTGCTCTCATTTGCTACTGCATTAAGTGCAATGGGTGTTATGTCAGAAGTGGGCTGAACCTGAAAGAAGCTTGTTTAAAAATCTGTCAGAGGAGAGGGCTTCAGAACTGTCTAAGTGTTGGGCAAAAATTATATGCACACTTGAGACAAGTGCAGGAGCTTGGATTGCCTATTCTATGAAGGCCTATTGCTGCATAAGGACAGTAAAACCATTTCACTTTACACTTGCCAGGTTACGTTTAATTCTAAGGTACTTCTAGATTTCTAATGCTCATAATTAAAAACTCACAAAGTGGTGATGTTTCTTTTACCAATAATTGTAAATATTGGCAGAGTGTACCAGCTATATGAAGAGAGTGGTATTATCTTGCAATTAAATAATCTGAGTAATATCTCAAGTTCACAAATTACAGCTTTAGAATCAAAGTATATGGGGAAAAAATCCTTTTTGAGCTGACTTTATAATTCTACACATTTAACCTAAAACATCTAAGGCACCCAAATTGAATAAATTCATAGCTGTAAATTTCTACCTTATACTATTGATAACATGGCCACATGTAAAAAGTAGCTTAAAAACATGCATACGATATGATTTTTATGATTGCCATTATATAGCATCTACTTTTCTATCAAAATGATTTGACCCCCCAAAAAATAATGTATCATCTATATTACATTTCAATTCAAACAATCCATTCAATGGATACACCATTATAGAATATCTTTTGATTATTATACTTTTTGATAATTTACAAAATAGTAATACTGAGGCTTCAAAACCTTGAACTAAATTTTAATTACTAAAAATTTTAAGAGTCAAGAGTATAGAAAAGAGACTTTAGAAAATAAGTAATATATAGTAATATATTTTAAGTTAATAGAGAAACATTTTATTTAAATATATATTATTTAAACTTCATGTTTAGAAACAAATTTGTCAATTGCAATTAAAAATAACAAAAGTTGATACATATTGGTAGTTGGACTAGTTGTTTGTCTTTAAACTCATGCATCAATATGCAAATTATTTTATGCTGTAATTCACCAAAGTGATATATTTCTAAAAAACAGAAAGTAAAGACAGGACTAGATACTATGTTAAAAAAACAAGTAAGGCATTATTCTCTATTTGAACATTAAATTGACATACTGTCTTTAAATAATTGCTTCTCTTACAGACAGCTCAAAGCCAAGTTTACTAATGCCATTATCACTTACTTTAGATTTCCATTGATTAGGTAGAATGTGCACTTATTTCAGGGAACTACCTTCATATGACAGGACACTGTCATTGGTAGTAATACCACCACAACTGGTCCATTTTTCTTTATAGGACTTGCTCCTTGTGATGCAAAGTTATTTTGTCCTTTTGGTGCATGAATACTATCATGTTATACGACTCACTAAATTTACTAGGGGTATGTTTATTTTTTAGATATTAAATGCCATGTCTTTCTGCTGAAGATTGTAATCACAAAAAGTGTTCATTCAAGCCCTAAGTTGCTTATCTGTAAGCAAATGTAGCAAATTCACAATTTCAGTTACTGTTTTAGAATATAAACTAAACTGAACTCATAAAATATTCTCCTTCCTGTAAAATAGAGGAGTATAAAGTTATTGAGCTGCAAGAAAAAAAATACTATCAAGGAAACTTAATCATAACTGTATAGCATATGCATATGCGCATCTGCCTAAAGTAAAACAGGGATTTAGAGAACTGGGAGACTTGATATATATTTCCAAAAAGAATATCGAAGGTCAAAACATAACTGATCCAGGGCTAGATGGAAAAGATAGAATGAGGTAATTATGGAAGTGGGAGAGATTCAGCCAGTGCATGAGGGTTCTTTTTTTCTCCACATCCTCGCCAGCACTTGTCATTTGTTGATTTGTTGATGAATTATTACCATTTGCAACAGCACTATGAGCAAACCATTGTCCTGACAATGTGAGATACTAAAGACAAACACAATGCAGCCCTTGCCCTTAAAAATTTATTGTCAGGGGGGAAAACACTACATAAAGAAATAACTAAAATATAAGTTTCAGGGGAGAGATCAACCAAAGGACTTGTATGCCTGCATATAAGCATAACCAATGGACACAGACACCAGGGGGGTGAGGGCATGAATGGGAGTGGGGGGAGGGGCAGGGGGGGGGTAAGGATACATATGTAATACCTTAACCAATAAAAAAAGAGTCAGTCAGAACATAGCAGGAAATATGAGGAATGAGGAGACTGAATGAAAATGAACTAAGTGTTGATAAACTGTGAATTACATGTGGAAAATAGTCAATGCCTTTAAATTTAACAGTCACACTTGCTGGCAGGACATATATTGAAAAGTGGTGGCAGTATTGTAGCCACTGTCTATTATATTTGAAACATGACTCCTGGTTATACTGTTTACCACCTTCTGATACTTTTTGGAGTCGGGTCTAAACATTACCCTTTGGGGGGTTGGTTTGTACCTGTGTTCAGTTGGCACTGTTCCCTCATTTGGCAGAGAAAAATATGATGGAGAAATTTCATAGCTGTCTATGTCTGTTCATCCCCTTGATGCAGGAATCTGATAAAAATGCATTTGTTTACTTGTTATATTCATCCAATACGTCTCTTCCATGTTCCTGTCATCTCTTTCCACGTGCAGAAAGGTGAACAGGGTGGGTCTCTCCCCGACCCTATCATTCACTCTCAGAGGGAATGAGAAATGTGCAAGACATGCCCAGCTGGTGCAGCTCAGTGGTTTAGTGTGGACCTATATAAACCAGGAGGTCACAGTTCAATTCCAGGTCAGGGCACATGCCCAGGTTTCAGGCTTGATTCCCAGTAGGGGGTATGCAGGAGGCAGCTGATAGATGATGCTCTCCTATTATTGATGCTTCTTTCTCTCTCTCTCTCTCTCTCTCTCTCTCTCTCTCTCTCTCTCTCTCTCCCTCTCCCTCTCCTTCTCCCTTCTTCTCTGATATCAATAAAAGTACATTTTAAAGATGTGCAAGACTAGTAACCTTAGGAGAAAAACTTTGAACCTTCAGCATGCCTTCTTCCTTTCCTCTCTATGGAGCCAGTCTGCCTGCAGAGAGCAAATGTTTTCTGCTCCTTCTAGGACAGCCCCTACCCACCTCACATACCTACACATACACCCAGTAGGACACTGCATGGGTCCAGCAGTCCCTGTGATTCTGTGAGTGAATCTGCATAACTGTAGCAGCTGGTGTGAAGTAACTATTTACTCAAAATAACCCCCTTCAGCATCCTCAGCAGTATTCTTAATATTTTAACACAGCTTTCATCTTTTTTTTTAATTTTCATACTGTTATTCACTGGCCCTCCTCAAATAACTTTATTAAAAATGTGTTGGTGGGATCTCACAATGTGTTAGTTATTGTGCTAAACATTATAAAATATATACAAAATATTATGCAAGGTCATTCAGCATGTATTTGATGAATTTTTAATAGTCAGGCACTGTGCTGGGCACAGGTAGAGAGACACATGGTTAGACTAAATAAATAAATTAAAAAAACATAATCATATTTAAGGTGCAGGTGGCACAGTCTCTGATGTGCTATATACAGTGTCATGCCAGAGGTAAAATGCAGTAAAGGTCTTACCTGAAAAATAATCATGGAATAGTGGGAACACAGGTAAGAGACTACCAGGTGTACCTGTTAATAATGCAGATTTTGTAATCAAAGAAAACATAATAATTTCAAGAGAAACATCAAAAGTGCTTTATTCAAAGTATGTCCATTGCTAGCTACACATTTCCCCCATCTTTCAGGTAATTTGTGGATACCATCCCAATAGAACTTTTCTTGTTTTGAGGCAAACCACGCAGAGACCCAATTTTCCACTTCTTCCTATGTTTTGAAGTGCTGCTCAGAAAGTGCATGTGCCATAGATCAGAACAAGTGGTAATCTGAAGGAGCAAGGTCTGGTGAATACAGCGGGTGGGTTAATACTTCCCAGGCAAGATCTTTTAATATGTCTTTAACTGGTTTTGAAGTGTGTGATGGTGCATCATCATGAAGCAAAATTACTTTGCCGTGTCTTCTGGCACATTCTAGTCATTTTACAATCAAAGCGTAGTTCAAATTGAGTATTTGTTGTCAGTAGTGATCAGTATTAACGGTTTCACCAAGTTTTAGAAGCTCATAATACACCACACCTTCCTGATCCCACCAAACGCAGAGTATTGTCTTCTTTCCAAAGCGATTAGGCCTTGCAGTCGATGTTGATGGTTGACCTGGATCAGCCCATGATTTTGTGCATTTGGGATTCTCAAAATAAATCCACTTTTCATCGCTAGTCACAATTCGATGCAAAAAAGACTTTATTTCGTGCCGTTGAAGCAACATTTTACTGATAACTTTTCGGTTTTCCATTTGTCTTTTGTTCAGTTGATGTGGCACCCATTTTCCTTCCTTTAAAATCTTTTCCATTGCTTGTAAACGATCGGAAATTGTTTGCTGAGCAACGTTTATTATTTCTGCACATTGTTTTTGAGTTTTACATGCATCTTCATCCAATAATGTTTGTAATTGTTGGTCTTCAAACTTTTTTGGTTGACCTGGACGTTCTTTGTCTTTCACATGAAAATCATCAGCCGAAGGACTTGTATGCATGCATATAAGCATAACCAATGGACACAAGACACTGAGGGCATGTGCCGGGGGGTAGGGGAGGCCGGGGGAAGGTCAATGGGGAAAAAAGGAGACATATGTACTACTATTTGTAATATTTTAAACAATAAAATAAAATAAAAAATTTAAAAAATGCACACCAGAATTAAAAAACACACATACTACTTTTAAGGCATTTAAACCAGTGTGCACAAGTATCTTGAGATGGAGCATGTTCACCATAAGCTTCCCGAAGTATACGGTAACTTTCAGCAGCACTTTTCTTCAAAATAAAGTAATGAATGAAAACTTCCCACAAATGCTCTTTTTTTGGCATGAAATTCTACATTTTTAAGCGTAAAAATATCTATGATGTTAACACCTTCAGCAAATTTGACATATGAAGTTTTAAAGCTTGTGTCAATACAACAAAATAGCATACATATCAAATCGCAAATATATCAACACTAGTGGCCCAGTGCACAAAATTCGTGCACGGGGGGAGGGGTTCCCTTAGCCCAGCCTGCACCTTCTCCAGTAGGGAACCCTACCAGCGTCGGACATCCCTCTCGCAATCTGGGACTGCTGGCTCCTAACTGCTCACCTGCCTGCCTGTCTGATCACCCCTAACTTCCTCAGCCTGCCTGCCATATGCCCCTAACCCCTTCTGCCTGCCTGCCTGATTGCCCCAACTTCCCTTTCCTGCAGGCCTGATCTCACCCCCAACTGCCCTCCCCTGCCGGCCTGGTCACCCCCAACTGCCCTCCTCTGCCGGCCTGATCTCACCCCTAACTGCTTTCCCCTGCCATCCTGATCGCCCCTAACTGCCTCTGCCTGCCTGATCGCACCTAACTGCGCTCCCCTGCTGGCCTGATCTCACCCCCAACTGCCCTCCCCTGCCGGCCTGGTCGCTCCCAACTGCCCTCCTCTGCAGGGTTGATCTCACCCCTAACAGCTCTCCCCTGATGGTCTACTCGCCCCTAACTGCTTCTGTCTGCCTGATCACCCCCAACTACCCTCCCCTGCCGGCCTGATCACCCCCAACTGCCCTCCCCTGCAGGCCTGATCTCACCCCCAACTGCCCTCTCCTGCTAGCCATATCTCACCCCCAACTGCCCACCCCTGCTGGCCTGATCACCCCTAACTGCCTCTGCCTCAGCCCCCACCACCATGGCTTTGTCTGGAAGGAAGTCGGATGTCTGGAAGATGGCCAGTCGAACTAGTCTAATTAGCATATTACTCTTTTATTGGTATAGATACGTGTAACTCCATCTATTGAAAAAAATCCGCATTATTAATCGGTACACCTGGTATGCATTACAAAATAGCATGTGCTATGAGCTATGCAGTGATGATGGAAAAATAGCTTGAGAGGCTTCCTGGAGGAGCTGACTTCTGATGTGTTACCCCAGATTTATAGGGTATTAGAGGTAATGCCATTTGGAGAGAGAGTAACATGTCATGAGGAAGTTATCTTAAAAAATGAGGCACATAACAATTTTTGCATATACCATGCATTTGGCAGTTTCATTTTTCTGATGAAATTGGGATTGAAATAAATTAGAATTTAATGAGATTAGTGACATAGTAGTTAATTACAAATTGTATTTTATGCCCATATTTGAACAAAAACAGGAAAAAAATGCTAATGTGCATATATAGTGACAATATAGGGAGATACGAGCAACGAAGTATGTGCCATGATGCCCTAATAGAAAAGGTAAGGAGTTGCCATATGGGAGTTTAATATCTAGTAGGTAACACAAAACACTCAAGCAGATTGTATTAGTATGGCATGCTTAAAATAAATGCCATCCTTGATTAATTTACAAGTGAATGGGAAAAATAAAAAGTGTTTTGGGAATTCAGAGGACTAAGAAATTACAGCAAACTAGAGATGAGGCTGTGTTTACTGGAGGAACAGAATCTCAATGGGATCCAGAGCTAAACCTTGAATCATCATTTATGTTTATGAATGCTTTGGTTTTTGCAGGTTAACAACACATCATGACTGTTTTCAGGATCAATGGATGTCTTACAATACACTTTGTTTATAATACCTTATTCATTAAAATTAACCTCATCATAATTCATTTATTTTCATTTAATTTTTTATTATTTGAATCAAAATTAACTTTTCTTGGGTAAATTTGTTTTCCTTGAAACAAATTTTGTATTGACCATATATATTCACTTTTTTTTTCAAAGATCGTGATGTTTCTCTAGATGTAGGCAAAAATACTATTGCACATATATATTCACATTTTTTTTCAAAGATTGTGATGTTTCTCTAGATGTAGGCAAAAAGACTGGTTCATTTTTCTTATTCTATGGGATAGAGGCATGAATACAAGAGGCATGTTCTTGTCAGAGAACTCTTTTCAACTATATTTTTTTTGAAATGAATTTTCTAAAAAGTTGAAATCCATCTTTATGATCTAGAGGAGGGGGTAATAAAATATTTTTATTCTATTGAATTACCCTTTTTAACACCATTTACTTCAAAATATTTAGATTCTATTAGCTCTAATTCCACTATTAAGAATGAATACCTTGGATATATTCCAATTGATCTATTCATTTTTAATGTAGTATTATATTCTTATATAAACATAATAGAAAACATCATGCTGACAACAGAAATTTTTCAGTGCCTCAGGACAGTTGATAGATTTTATGGACATATTACTTGGTCAGATATTCCTTTGTGCTCTATTTATTTTTTATACTACCTTGGCTGAAAACCATCCTGTCCCAATTATTTACAACACTGAAGTTGGGCAAATTATTTGAGAACACCTTCTTCAGAGACACCTGGTAAATCTGAATAATTATGTCCAATAAAAAGAGTCCTTGGAATTAATAATTTACCATCAGCCATGGTAATAAAGACTAATGTAAGAAACTCATTTAATCTTAAGGCAAAATGTCATTTAATTTAATTGACTTCTTCTTGTTTTAAATAATAAAGCTAGGAGTGAGAGTCACTGTACTATTTTTTAATAATATTTGAGTTACAATTTTAATGACATTTAATTTTTTTCCTCAGAAAAATGAGTAAAGCATATTAAAATAACCATATTTGTGGACAAATATTATATGAAAGTAGGAAAATTATAACTTTTCCTGGCAAATGAAAAAGAGAGTTTACTCCTTCTATAATGGAACACACCTGACTGATGGTATATTGTACTTTATACATTCTCTCCTTCCAATAGATACATGTGATTTCCCATAACACATTTCATTTATTCTGATTCAGAAAAGAGAATGCATTATTTTATGGACAGATAATTTTAAGCAAAATGTTCCCAATTGAAGTATATAGGATTATATAGTTAAACACACACACACACACACACTAAACTTATAATCTAATTTTTATTCTGGAAATAAAAAAATTCATATTTTCAAGGACTTTACTATTTTTTTTCATTCTTTCTTTAGCGTAAAGCTTAATGATATAATGGGGAGTCACATGCAATTTAATTATATTTGTGTATGTATTTCTAATTAATTGTGTCTACCATTGTATGTAGTTTTATGGATATCACTTAATTGATTATAAGAAATAGAACAATACTGATAAATATACAAATATAAAATAACTATGCCTACCTCTTTACATTTTTTTATATTCATATTCTTGTTCTGGTAGCATATTCATTTATAAAAGCATCCAATATTAAAGCAGGTAGAACAATAATATAATTTCAAATATACAAAAATCAAAAAGAAAATTTCTCCTAAATTTGTACATATTTTTCCACCTTATTCACTCCTCTTGGTAGAATGCAAACTAGAATTAATAACTTGTATATTTTCTTTTCAAAATATTCTTTAATTATGAAATATGTTAAGGGCTAAAACATCTTTCAAGTTGCTGTTATCTTCTCATTCTGATGCAGTTTGTCTTAACTCTAGTCTTCTGAGTTACATAATTGTCTCACTTGTAATTCATGCAATCTCAAAATAACTTCATCTGGATCACTGGTTCTCAACCTTCCTAATGCCGTGATCCTTTAATACAGTTCCTCATGTTGTGGTGATCCCCAATTTCATTGTTACAAATTGAACATAATTAAAGCATAGTGATTAATCACAAAACAATATGTAATTATATATGTGTTTTCCGATGGTCTTAGGCGACCCCTGTGAAAGGGTCGTTCGACCCCCAAAGGGGTCGTGACCCACAGGTTGGCGACCCACAGGTTGAGAACCGCTGATCTAGATAAATCAGTGGGATGAAATCATATGTCCTATGTCGTTCTATGGCTTTCAAATTCAACATCATGGCACCTGAGGGACCAGCTATTGATTTAATTATGGCCAGAACCAATTTGGGGTAATAGGATAGTGTATAGGAAGTTTTAGGGAATGTTTCTTGGGAATTTGAGCAATAGAAATAGAGTGAGAATTAATAATTACAAATAAGTCGCATTACCTCATTCTTTTGTAAACCAAATCTATAATCTCTAATTAAAGAATGATTTTATCTTTACAGAGATAAAACATAAAGTTTCAGAGAAAACAAAAGCTTTACGTATAGAGAGTTTAATATATTTAATATGTGCTAGATGCTGTTCTCAGATCTTAAATCTTTAACTTCTAAAGTCTTCACAACTACCTTATGGAATAGTAGCTATTACTACCCCTGATGTGAAGACGAGTAAACTGAGGCATTAAGAAGCTAAATAACTTAAGTGATTTCACTCAATTGTGGAGTTAGGATTCAAATCCAGACTGTTTCTGGAATCTGTGCTTTAAAACTTTTAAAAATATATATTTTTATTGATTTCAGAGAGGACAGGAAAGGGAAAGAGATAGAAACAACAATGATGAGAGAGAATCATTGATTTGATGCCTCCTGCACCCCCACCCCCAACTGGAAATCAAGCCTGCAATCCGGGCATGTGCCCTTGGATGGAATGAATCTGGGACCCTTTAGTCCGCAGGCCAATTGTCTCTATCCACTGAGCCAAACCGGCCAGTGCTGGAATCTCTGCTTTTAAACACTATACTGTGATAGATAAATTAGAAAAGGTTTCAAAGAATATTTTAATATACTCACATTCATTCACCCCAGTTCTTACCACTATTTAACTGAGAACATATATCTCTGGAGAGTATCATAAGAGATATCATAAGAGAAATTATATTAGAGGCCCGATGCATGAAATTCATGCAAGAGTAGGCCTTCACAGCTGTGGTGGCTGCCTGGATCCATCCCTCGCAGTTACAGATAGGATGCCTGGATCCCTCCAGCACAGCCTCGGTGGCTGCCTCTATCCCGCTGCTGCAGCCCTGGCTTCATCCGAAAGGACTTCTGGTCCCCCGCTGTCACTCACAGAGTAGGGCCGATAGGGGAGTTGGGGCACCGCCCCCTGTCACACACAGAGCAGGGCGGATCAGGGGGTTGGGGCGCTGCACCCTGTCACACTCAGGGCAGGGCCAATGGGGAGGTTATGGCTCTACCCTGTCACACACAGAGCAAGGCCCGTGGAGGGGGGTTGGGGCGCCACCCTCTATCACCCACAGAGCAGGGCCGATCAGGGGGTTGGGGTGCTGCCCCCTGTCACTCACAGAGCAGGGCCCATCAGGGGGGTTGGGGCTCCTTACCCTGTCACGCACGGAGCAGGGTCGATCAGGGGGTTGGGGAGCTCCCCCCTGTCAAACACAGAGCCGCAGGGCAATCAGGGGATTGGGGAGCTCCCCCCTATCAGGCACAGAGCAGGGCTGATCAGGGGGTTGGGGCGCTGCCCCCTGTCACTCTCAGAGCAGGGCCCATCAGGGGGGTTGGGGCTCCTTACCCTGTCACGCACGGAGCAGGGTCGATCAGGGGGTTGGGGAGCTCCCCCCTGTCAAACACAGAGCCGCAGGGCAATCAGGGGATTGGGGAGCTCCCCCCTATCAGGCACAGAGCAGGGCAGATCAGGGGGTTGGGGTGCCTTCCCCTGTCACGAACAGAGCAGGGCGGATAGGGAGGTTGTGGCCCCGCCCCCTGTCACACACAGAGCCGCAGGGCGATCAGGGGGTTTGGGCGCTGCCCCCTGTCATGCTGATCCCGGTGCCGGGAGCCTCGCTGCTCCGCTGATCCCGGTGCTGGGAGGCCTATTACCCTTTTACTATATAGGATAGAGGCCTGGTGCATGGGTAGGGGCTGGCTGGTTTGCCCTGAAGGGTGTCCTGGATCAGGGTGGGGGTCCCCACTGGGGTGCCTGGCCAGTCTGGGTGAGGGGCTGAGGGCTGTTTTCCGGCTGGCGAGTGACTAAAGCTTCCAACCGCTCCTTGTTTTCTTTTCTTTTTTTTTTTTTATTCTGGGGCAGCTTTAGCTCTGAGGCCTCGCTGCTGAAAACATAGATACAATGTTGCGGTCCGAGCCCGGCTGAATGGAAGCCCTTTTCTGGGGTTTTGTTTAGCTTCTTATTTGCAACATAGTATATAGTTGCTTAGAGTTGCAACTGAGAGGCTGGCAAGTTAGGAGAGGAACGTTGGAGTCTGCAGCAAGCAAGCCTCCCTGCTCGCTTCAGTGCCTGGCTGCCAGACGCCATCTTGGCTGACAGTTAATTTGCATATACTCACTGATTAGCCAATGAAAAGGGTAGCGGTTGTACGCCAATTACCATGTTTCTCTTTTATTAGTGTAGATGCTTTTATTATTATAGATAAACTAGAGGCCTGGTGCATGAAATTTGTGCACGAAGGGGGCATCCCTCAGCCTGGCCTGCACCCTCTCCAATCTGGGACTCCTCGGTTTAGGCCTAAACCGGCAGTCGGACATCCCTCTCACAATCCGGGACTGCTGGCTCCTAACCACTCGCCTGCCTACCTGCCTGATCTCCCCTAACCCCTCTAACTGCCTACCTGATCTCCCCTAACCCTTCTGCCTGCCTGTCAGATCACCCCAACTGCCTCTGCCTGCTGGCCTGATTGCCCCTCCCTTGCCCCCCTGCCAGCCTGATTGCCCCTAACTTGCCACCCTGCTGGCCTGATCAACCCTAACTTGCTCCCCTGCCAGCTTGATCGCCCCTAACCGCCTCTGTCTCAGCCCCCAGCCTAAACTGCAGTCTGGCCTCCCTCTACGGGAGGCGACCTGGAGGATCAGGGGAAGATGCTGCCCCCATTACTCTGTTGCTGCTGCCACTGCCGGCCTGAGCCTGGGCCCTTTGCAGCTGCCCATGGCTGCCTGAGCCTCGGCCCTTGCAGCCACTGCAGTTTTGTCTGGAAGGATGTCCAGAAAGTCGTCCAGAAGACATCCGCTCTAATTAGCATATTACCCTATTATTAGTATAGATATAGAGATATATACATATACACAAATGTATATAGATATGTACATATCTGTATGTATTATTACATATGTACATACTTTTTAAAATAAAATGATTTTGTAGTTAACATTTAACCAGGGCTTTGAGTAAACATGTCATGGAGAATATTATAAAATAACTAGAGGCCTGATGCACAAAATTGATTCAAGGAGCTCGGCCCTTGCAGCCCTGGGCTGCCTCGTGACCCTAACCCCAGGCCATTGGTCATTCTGGAATGTCTTTCCAGATGGTTGTTCTGCCATCCAGTCTAATTAGCATACTAGCTCTTTATTATATAGGATTACTGAGGGAAATTATTTTTGTCCCCTCCTCCACCACCCCATTCTTGGCTAAAAGCTCAGGGAGCATCTGTGATTATCTGATGATTCTAAAGGGAAAAAAATGTCTTGTAGCCATTGCAAGCTGAAAACATCATCGTAATTTAGTAATTTAAAATGTGCAGTCCTATTATGCAGTGATTTTAAAAGTTTGACATGATTTGATATTAAAACTTCTTACCTCCCCAGTTAAGGCCTTCTGTGATCACAGAGTTTAAGTAGGTTCCATAACTACTCATTGCAGTTATTATTAAGTGACCAATAATGCTCTTGGAGTGAGCCCATTTTTACCTTTGTGCATGTAAATACCATCATTTCCCAGAGAGAGACATGAAATGGGATGAGAGAAAGCTTTTAGCATCCTGTATTCTGTTCTTTTGGACTGAAAACATGAAATGACCAAGCCTTTAGGTTATCCAAAATTATAGCTGTTGTACCCTAGAGAGGAGATTAATCAAATACAAAAAAACACAGTCATAATGCAAAAAGTGTTATTAAAAAACTAGAGGCCTGGTGCACAAAAATTTGTGCACTGGGGGGGGGGTCCCTCAGCCGGGCCTGTCCCATCCCTTGATCCCCTCCATTGGGCACCTCATCATATGGCACACTTTTGGGTTTACCCCTTCTGGCCTTCCAGGACTTGAATCTGATTATAAGTTCAGAAACAATGAGAGAGGTGTTGAGATGATTGTTAAGGAGTGTCAGCAGTTCCCTACAAGTCAGATACTTCAGAGGAGGCCTTTGTAGATTATTCAAGCAAAGGAAGACTAACCTCTTTATAAGGGAGAGAAATTTACTTTCAATGATAAAAGCACTTCACAATAATTTATGGGTCAAAAGTCCCATAATATGCTCATAAGAATTAATTTATATTGTAATTTACTCACTTATGGGGTAAGACAGGTTTCATTTTCAGAAATCTGAGTTCTAGTGATAGAAGAGGGAAAGGTTTCATTTCAGGAAACCATAAAAATGTTCTGATCCCGTACCTGGATCCAGAATTGAGCTAAGACTTTAAAGTACTAAGCTTATCAATTTCTTTCCTCAATCCTCTAGCATATTTAGAAATAGCCAACCAACCCATCTATACCCCATATTTCCACTACTGTGTTCTACAGCAACTAAACAGCTATCCAAAGACTTACCTTTTATAGCAATTGACTACAGACCTCTCCAGATAATAATTAAAAAACCTATTTTGTCAATATATGCCATGGACTATTAATAACTCAATTACTACTGTAAACCGGGTCTTTAATATCTTCAGCATTAATAAGACCAGAGAAACAGTTCTGTGTAATCCAGAAGCAATTCAAATAACTGATTCTTAATGTTCTAATCTCCTAGAACCACCTGTGGTTCTGTATGATTTAGGGTTTGGTTTGATTAGAGAATAATAATCACAATGTGTTATATAGAGTAAAGGACTTGTTATATAATTAGACCTCACATAGTAACCAAAGCAAGTAAGCAGTTTAGTTAGGGCTGTTGCATCTGTATATGATGTTGAACATGAGGTCAGGGCCAGGATATGGGAAGAAAATTGAATGTGAATTTGGAACAAATAAGGACAACATAGGATTCATGATGATAAATGGGAACTTCTGAGATAAATAGGAATGCATTTTGACAAAATAGATCCCAATCTTGACAATGTAAATTATGCTGTAATCTGGGAACCCTTCATCAAAGAGCTGCACGTGCCTTGGCAATAATGTGCAGAAGCCGAAGCAGCATATCTCAAGAATCTGAGAAAGCAGGGGTACAGCTGTGTCCCACATCTAGATGATCGAGCACATCAGTGAAAATTTGCATGAGCTGTAAAGGTCTTAGCTCTACTTTGACCTTCAGAGTGTTAAAAAAAATAGTAAACTATGCACTTAAACTTTCCTAATCTCACACAAAATTTTCTTATGGCTGACTTTACCCAGAACCATATGAGAAAGGGAAATGTGAGAAATGTAGTTGGGAAAAATTGGCACGATACAAAGTCACCACTTTGAGAGTGAAATTCCTATGATTAGGTTAGGAAGAATAGAAACCAAGTAAGCACAAAAATTAGGTATTTCCAATAAGAGTACTAGAAGAACACTTATTTTTACTCTCTCTTAGTTACAGCTATTATTCTTGTGTTCTAGTATTTTCCATCACAATTAACTGGTGGAGTTATATAGAAAATACAAAATGTTTATTATCATCAGTCTTAACTAGTTTCTACCTATTTATATAAAATTATATTTAACTAGATGCCCGGTGCATGAAATTTGTGCAAGGGGGGGGGTGGATCCCTCAGCCCAGCCTGCACCCTTTCCAATCTGGGACCCCTTGGGGGATGTCCGACTGCCTCTCACAACCCTGGATCACTGGCTCCTAATCACTCACCTGCCTGCCTGCCTGATCACCCCTAAACCCTCTGCCTGCCTGCCTGATCACATCTAACCACCTCTGCCTGCATGATTGCCCCTAACTACCTCTGCCTGCCTGCCTGATCACCCCTAACTGTTCCACTACCAGCCTGATTTCCCCTAACTGCTCCCCTGCTGGCCTGATCAACCCTAACCACCTCTGGCTTGCCCTGTACCTGGGACCCAGGATTCCCTCCTCTGTCCAGTCACAGACACCTGGGACCTGGCTGGCTTTGCCCGGGCTGGCTACAGCTGCAGGGGACTCTGGGCGAGTGGCTTTGTCCAGGCCACAGCCACAGGCACCCAGGACTGTGGGGCATGCGGATTGTCCCTCTCCCAGGCTGCAGATGCAGGCGCAACTGCTGGCACCTGGGACCGCGGGGTGTGTGGCTTGTCCCTCTTCAGGCTGCAGGTGCAGGCACAGCTGCTGGTGCCCGAGACCACGGGGCAGGTGGCTTGTCCCTCTCTCAGGCCGCAGGCGCAGGCACAGCCCCTGGCACCTGGGACCGCGGGGCAGGCGGCTTGTCCCTCTCCCAGGCCGCAGCCTGGCTGGTCCCCATTCCTCTCTTGCAAGCTCATTTGTGCCTGGCTGGTCCCCAATCCTCTCTCCCCAGTGTTGAGTGTCTGAACCGTTATGATGTGACAGCATGAGGGCGTGATGCCATTTGCATATTAGCTCTTTATTATATGGGATATGATTCTATTGATTATTTTTCTTCCACTTGTTTTTATTTTTATTATCAAGGTACTTAAATATGGGGAAATACCTAAGTGATACAAGATAAAATTTCTAGCTAAATTCTCTTAGACTAGGACTAAAACCCAAAATCTTATTTATTTAACATGTTGATGTCATCTTAGTGTGCCTTATTGGATTGGACTAGTCAATACTTTATTGAATATCACAGTGGTCATAATTTAAAAAGTTAAGCTATAAGGAGCCATTAAAAATTTTGTAAACTGAACAATATCAAACCAACAAAGACAGAAGTTACAAAAAGACAGTTAGCCAACATGTGGCTTCTAAATTTAGAATTCAGAAAAGGTTTTCATCTTCATAAATATTTATTATCTATGAGCCTAGATTTACTTTGTGACAGAAGACAATCATTGAATAATGTGATTTATAAATCTTGAACAATCTATTCTTGAATTCACTTATCTTGCACAGCTTCTAAAATTGGTTGAAAACACAGTCTGTGCTCCAAGAAAAAGCCATATTTGCCATGTTTCAGTGAATAAATGCCATATGTCATTCACTAACTGAATATTTAATTCAATATGTCAGGCAGACAAATCAAAAATCAACAAGCAACAGATTTTTTTTTTTTATTATCAGTATTCAAAACATAATAGTTCTACTAATGGGTGGAAGTAGGAACTACCCAAGGAAAAAAACTACACACTATAAAAAGACGCTGTCTGTTGTTTCAGTCCAGTTGGTTTGCTTTAAAAAAATAATTTTATTCTGATTCTGTAGATTATCTTTTTAGATTGAATATAACTTAAAATTTTAGCAAATATACTTGAGCACAGTCATCAAGAGACAGTTACTTGCCACTGTAATAAAAACAAATTGCAGGTCAGTATACCTTTGAAATATTTTAAAAACAAATTTATTTCAATTTAAGGAAAGTAGCAAAAAAATAAGCGGAAGCAGATTTCTTCTTCTGGCCATAATGAAGTAGCTTGTAATAGGCATTGCTCCTGCCATGAATAACTAGAAAAAAAACATTAAAATTAATTTGGAGAAAGGTTTGATTCAAAGACAACATAAATATGACAAAGCAGCCAATGTTTTAGGAACAGGAAAAGAGAATCTGTGAAAGACAGCATATTAAGGATCTGAGGAAAAAATAAGTGCAAAACAGAGAGAACTTTAGGGATCCTTATTATTCTATCAGGAGGTTGAGGAAGAGTAGCCATATTAAAAACCTAAGGATTCCTGAAGAGAATGAAGCAAAATAAAGGTATACTGGAACTTACAAAGACTAAAAATATTGAGTCAGGCAGTCACTGATGGGATAGAGGTGGTCTTCCTTACACTAGGGCAGTGGTTCTCAACCTTGGCTGCACATTAGAATTACCTGGGAATCTTTTTAAAATCCTGATTTCTGGGCCTCACTAGGGCCTGACAGAGGGTAGGAAATCTCCTCTGGGGATGACAATATCTTAAAGAGTTTTTACAAGTTTTCCTAAATCAGTCAAAAATTACCATGTATACTAAGATAGAATACCATGTTGAAAAAAAAAGAAAAGAAAAACACAGCCATAGATAATATCACTGTTGGAGATACTATACAGACACTTTGAAATTACTATAGTTAAAATGTTCAAGAAAATAATGACAAAATATCATATTTTATTAGGGAAGTAAAGACATTTAATTTTTTTTAAATGTATTACAACTGAGAAACAATAAAATTGACAATTTAATATGCTTAATATGTGAGCTTATTAAGTAGATTAAACACTGCTAGAGATGACAATTTGAACTTTATCTAAGCCTGATGTTCTCAGGAAGCAGTGAGAATTGAGAAATCTCACTGCTTTTGTGTTCTGAAAAAAGGCTACTGAAAAAAACAACAACACAAAAACACAACCCAGTGTGTTTTCACATATCCCAGGACCCAACTTCACCTTTTCTCATGACTCAGGTGAGGCCCATCTCTATTCTTTCTTATGACTCCTATTAAGACTCACTGATGATTCCTATGTTACTTTGCCTCTAAAAATCCCTAGTTCCCCCTTCTTTCATTGGGATAATCCTTATTAAAGAACTAGAGGCCCAGTGCACAAAATTCGTGCATGGGTGTGGTCCCTAGGCCTGGTCGGCGATTGAAGCACAAGTGTCTGGAGTGGAAGGGAGGGTCCCAGCTGACCTCTGGGCCCTGGGCAGCACCTGGGCCCTTGGAACCCCACGTGCCCCCCTCTGCCTGAGTCATTGGGCCCCCACTCTCACCCGCCTTGGCCTGACACTGCCTGCTCACCTGCTCCACCATACCACTGCAGTCCTGCTCTTGTAAGGGCCCATCAGGGCTGGCAGTGCCTCCACTGCTGCCCACTGCCAGCGCTGTGTCGCCAATGCCTGCCATGTTCCGTGCTGCCCCCTGGTGGTCAGCACATGTCATAGCAAGTGGTCAAACTCCAGGCGGAACTCCAGGCCAAGGGGACAATTTGCATATTAGGCTTTTATTACATAGGATATTCTCCTTATCTCAGAGCCTAAATAAAATCAGCTCCCTAATTATCTGTATATTTTGCCTTTTATAGAGAAATATAAAAAATAGGTCAGGAGAAAATTCCAGATTCCACCACAGAGAACAAAAAGCATAGAAAACACCAAAGAGAATGTAAGAGATATATATGGGAATTTGAGAAAAAGTTGAGTTTTTGTGTCTTTGATCTCTTGAAATGAGAAGAACAATAGAAAAATGAGGCAGTAAAAATATGGACTATATGATGGTTTAAATTTTTCAAAATAGATAAAAATATCAATCAGTAGATTAAAAAAGAACTATAAATCCAAACAATAAAGTTACAACAAAAACAATATCAAGGCATATCATAAACAATGAACATGAGATACAAAGAAAACCATTAAAATGAAGCCAGAAATTAAAACTCATTACAATTAAATAAGCAGTAATCACAATGACAGCTGGTTTCACAACAGGTAAAACTGTAATCAAGGTGATGATGGATAAATCAATGTGTTTCAAATTCTGTAAGAAAATAAGATCAATCTACATGTCTATGCTCTGAAAATAATCTTCAAATGTGAAACAGCAATGAAGTAATTTTGGGCTGACAGAAACTCAAAGCACTCATTGCTCACAGTCCTGAAGTAAAAGAAAACTAAGTCAGTCATGCACATTATAAAGTGTAGAGTAATCACTAAAAGAAAAGTAAAAAAATAAAAATGAATATGCTAATAAGGGTGAGTGGAATAAAAATACTTGATTAATCTGAATAAGTTTGGAATGAGCCAAACTCAAGGTTAAAGCAACAGTGCTCCAGACTACTGACATTGAAACGTAGGGTTCGGGGTACAGACTTCTGGGTTCTTGTCCGACGAAGATGAATAAAGGGGTGGACTAACAGATTTATTTAATAAAAATGTAGAAGTTTATTGGAAGTATATACAAACTCCATCTGGGCAGAGGTATCCCCTAAAGGGACCCCCTGGTGAGGGGCCCCCAAATGGGAAAAGCCTGCTCTCTCTCTCTCTCTCTCTCTCTCTCTCTCTCGAAAAATTTTTAAAAAATCCCACTTCATGTCCCTTTGTCTATGATTTATATATGCTACAGTTTTTTGTTTGAACCTGACCCTTTCTAATTGGACCTTTCATTAATTTAGGACCCCCTTGCTCTCCTCATTGGTTATTTTCTTACATAGTATTAGTTTCAAAGGCCAAAGCCCATGTGGTGACCCCTCTTTTTTCCCCTTGAAACATTCCTCTATTCTCTGTGAAAATATGTTTCCTTTTTCCCATCATCCTGTGACTTTTCTTTATCCTCTGTGAATGTATGTCCTCTTCCCCCCATTACCCTGCGGCCTTTCTCTATCCTTTGTACAAGTAAGATAAGCATTTTGGCGTCTCCAAGCTGCTCAGGTCAGGGCTTCTTTTGATCTACCTTATACTTGCTCTAATTGCTCAGGCCAGAGATACCTCTGTCCTTCACATACACACTCCTCCCCCATGGACCCTCTTTATTTCCTAAACCTGCCTGTTTTGTCCTTAGAATTCCTTTCAACACCAGTTGTAAGTTTGAGGGAACCAAAACCACCCTCAGGTTTTATAATTGATTACAACATCTCAGAGGAAAGAGCTATGCTTATAATAGTTTCTTTATAGCAAAAGCATATCCATTAGAATCAGCCAAATGAAAAGATGTTCAGGGAAGAATCTGGGAGGGTTAAAAACTTGAAGTTTGATTTGTCCTTTCAGTTTGACCAATATTAGATAGGTCTCTTCTTTTTTTTCTTTTTCTTCTTTTTTTAAATTTTTTTCTTTATTGATTAAGGTATTACATATGTGTCCTTATCTCCCCATTGCCCCCCACCTCCCACTCATGCCCTCACCCCCCCTGGTGTCTGTGCCCATTGGTTAGGCTTATATGCACGCATATAAGTCCTTTGATTGATCTCTCCCCCTTACCCTCACCCTCCCCTACCTTTCCTCTGAGGTTTGACAGTCTCATTGATGCTTCTCTGTCGCTGGATGTGTTTTTGTTCATTAGTTTATGTTGTTCATTATATTTCATAAATGAGTGAGATCATGTGATATTTATCTTTCTCTGACTGGCTTATTTCGCTTAGCATAATGCTCTCCAGTTCTCTTCTTGACTATCTATCGGTCTGTCCTCCCTTCTCTTAGAGCATCTGCTTCAGAAAATTTATAATTGTCAATCTTTTATATGTTGCTTTGAGATGCAAACCTTCTCCCAGCCTCTTGCCAGTTTTAGCCAAGGAATGTTTTCCCAACTATGTGGGGATCCATCCCTTTGAAATGGAATATCAAGAAAGATAAAACTGCCTTGGCCAGTTTACTCAGTGGTTAGAGCACCTGCCTGTGGACCTAAGGGTCATGGGTTGGATGCCTGGTCACCTATCTGGGTTGCAGGTTTGATCCCTGTTGGGGCATGTGCGGGAGGCAACCAATCCATGTGTTTCTCTAACATTGATCTTCCTCTCCCCCTCCCTCCCTCTCTCTCTAAGACAAAACAAAACAAAACAAAACAAAACAAAACTAAACTAAACTAAAAACACATATCCTCGGGAAGGATTAAAAGACTTGACTGACTCCCCAGTGGCTTCCAGGAGATGGGCTATATAGGAGAAAAATCATTAATCATGCTGGCTAAAGGAGTTGGGGTCATGGGCTCTATTGATTGGCTGAGACCAGGGTAGGGAGCAGTTGATCATTGTATCAGAGCCTGATGACAGCATTGTTCTGTCTGGTTTTATGAGAGGGGTCTGTAGGGTCATTCTGCTTCCTTGGGCCTGGGGCTGAAATACAACTGAAGTCATAATGCTATTTTTAGTTTCCCGGGAACTCTTGTTTCTTTGGTCAACAGACCTGAGGCTTTGTTCTGGATCCAGTTTGATACCGACCAGAATCTGATGTCCTAAGGGATTAGTGATTAGGAAAGGGAGTGGATGAACAGGAAGGAGAAAGGGTCACGTTAAGGAAGGGGAGTCTCTGTGCAATTACACCAGATGTTTCAAAAGGACCAAAACTCAAAGGGTCAGAGTTTGGAGTAAGAACAGTTTTATTGATGGAGAAGGCACCAAATTGAGAAGATGGGAGTGCTTGATGGTCCTCAATTTCATCTTAAGTAAGCACAAGGCTCAGCATCTTTTAAATCAAGGGAAGGGAAAACAGTAGGGGCTGTTTTTGTAAAAACTCAAGCCCCAATTAGAATTTCTCTAATGACTAGCTTGCTTAAAGCAGGAGCTATTAGCCGGAAGGCTATGGGAATATGCAGGCCCAAACAAGAGGGAGTTAGGGAGAGCCAACATTTCACTCTGTTCTATAGGAGAGTGTTTACTGTAGTGTGGAGTAAGAACTCAGAAGGACACAAGGGGGGATATTTCGTGGCCGCCAACATTGAAATATTTTATCAGGGAGGTGGTTTCATTGTTGTTGTTTTTTTTTTTTATTCACTGAAATTTATACTTATAATTAGACTAAAGTAAAAAGTCATTAAGTTTTAATTAGAAACAAAAAGAAAACCTTGAAAAAATGTTAGCACATGGAAAACCAACAACCTGGCACTAAAAGATAAATGTAATAATATAGTTAATAAGTAATGTTTCTGAAGATGCATAATTACTTTATTTCCTTTGACCATATCCTCTGGAAACATTGATTTGCTATGTTTCAGCATTTTGCCATTTCTTTTTGCAATGATTTCTGCTCTATGTATGAATGTTAGAAATGAAAGATAATTTTTCTTTTGAGATAAGAGAAAGAGTAGTACAGAAGATGTAATTTTGGGGGGATTTAAAATATATTTCAGGTTAAGTTGCACAATATAGAAGTACAAATATCTCAAAGGTTCAACAAATATTGACCCAAAATGTATTGAGGACCTAATATTTATAAGACATTTATATTAACAAAGGCAGTTTAGAAGAGCACAGCGAAATGTAACCATTTCTTTTCTGATTCTCATGCCCCTAAGGGGAGTCACAATTTCTGAAGCTCAAAATCTCCTCTCAGAGTCTCACACCAGGTTGGGTAATATTCAACTTGCCTCCAGAAGTGAGTGTGAAATGGTTTTAAATCACCATAACACAGATATGAATGACATACTGCATGCTGTGACAAATGATGCCTCCCAAAATCTATTTTTCTTTTTGATTGGAGATCTATTTAAACTTTAACAATTGGACTTAATAGTTCCCTTTAAATAATTATAGCTACACTAATAATTTCATTATTCAACAATGCTTCTTTTATGTTATAGGTACTGTCCTGTTCAGTGAGCATGGAGAAATAAATAAATTACCACTGTAATCTAGAAACTCACATTCTCCTGAGACTTCACATATGTTGATATCATGGAAAATGAGCATTTAAACCATCCTAGGGGAAAGGAAATGGGGTGGAGTAGGATTTCCTGTGAAAGATGAAGATTGGATCTTGGGAAATGTGAATTTAAGCAAAGATTAACATGATCAGATTTGCATTTTTAATATTTTAATCTGCCAATTTTAAAGAAGGACAATTGAGTAGAAGAAGAAAGGTATTGGGAAACTAGCTAGAATGCAATTGCAATAGAAAATGTAAGAAATAAGAGTCCGAACCTGAGAGGTGGTAGAAATAAGGTGCCTAAAGAGCAAACTCGTTCAATGTTGCATTTGGTGGTTATTATGGTCAGATGAAGCTCCAATAACACTTGCCCTCCAGCAGACATTCCATTTTGTCAAAATAACTATTGTTGGGTAAGATGTGTAACTTTCTCTAAAGGGTGTGGTGTTGCAATGATTTTGTTAGACTAATTGTGATTTCTTCCTTGAGGCTGGGGATAATTTTACCTTCTCTGAATTTATCGGCATGAAGGCTGAGCAACACTGAGCTTATGTAAACTTAGAGATGGGGGCAAGGGATGGGATGGCTATTGAATAAGTCACAAATAGTGTTTGCTATAATATTATATCACTGAAAAGTTGAGTTCTTAAAATATCTCCTGAACTGTTACATTAAAGTTAATCTAAAAGATTGGACAAAGTTTAACCATTTCTTATATAGTTTCAAACTGCTCAACATTAATTACTTGCAGTGAATGGAAATGGAATTAATATTATGCATATACAGTGGGACCTTGACTTACGAGTTTAATTCGTTCTGTGATGGAGCTCGTAACTCAAATTGCTCGTATGTCAAATCAAAAAGTTAACAAGTGAGACACGTGATGCTGGGCTGATGTTGTGGCGTTCACTGCGACGTTCGACGTTCGCTGTGCCAACTAGTGGTGGGGTATCCGAAGCTGGCTCGTTATCCGAATTTTAGCTCGCAACTCAAAGCAAAAAATAGGCCGAGAGACAGCTCGTATCTCGAAAAACTTGTTAGTCGGGACATTCATAAGTCAAGGCCCTACTGTATTGTAAATACATTTTAATGCTCTGGTTAGTCGCTAATGTTTCTTAATATTTAAATTACATTTTTAAAAAATTTCCAGTACCTAACTTCACCTTGATTAATGGCATTTTCCACATGTCAGAGGAATACGTGATAACTTTATAGTTAAGCAAAATATTATTTTCATCTCAAATCACATACCAACATAGAATTTCCAAGGAAAATAAAAAGTATTTTTATATCTGATTACATGTTTCTAGCAGCATAGAATTCCTAAAAAATATTTTAATGCTCTTTTTTTTCTTATTATTTTAATGAAGGTAGAAGACCAACTTATAGATCTATACTCATTCATGGTTTATACTCATGGTTTGTGTCAAATTGCCTTGATACACACTAGTTGGAAAACAAAACAAAACAAAACAAAACATCACAAAAGAAAAAAAAAAGCTCCCACTCCAATGGATCACAGAATTGACAACTAACAAGTGTATACTTTGTAAGCTAAAACTATGTCTAAAAATTGTTTCTAGTGTTCAGGGCGGTGTGGTTAAGTGGTTGAGTGTCAACCTATAAACCAGGAGGTCATGGTTTGATTCCCAGTTGGGGCAAATACCAGGGTTGTGGGCTCAATCTCTAGTGTGGGGCATGTAGGAGGCAGCCAATTAATGATTCTCTCGCATCATTGATATTTCTATCTCTCACTCCCTCTCCCTTCCTCTCTGAAAACAATAAAAAATATTAAAAATATTTCTGGTGAATATTCAACAAACTAATAATAACAATTCAGTGAACATATGGCATATCTCATGGCCCATTAAAAAGAGTTCACTAATCCATTAAATAAAATTCTTTTACCCAATCACAACCAGGACAGGCATGTGTGACATGGAGGGCTTTGAAGAACATCAGTTCTGAAAATAGCTTTCATTTCAACTTTCCTTTTCTACCTCAAAGTTTTCTTCTCACATTATATTAACTAAAACAATGATTTATCATTTTCACTTTCTTTCATTCATCTTGATGGTGGTTACTCAATATAGATTACTACATGATCAGCAGTTTCTAAATACTAGAGAAATTAATTGGTTGCATTATTATTTTTCAAATGACAAAAGTTATGAATATTTGGGTCATATATGTTCACTGCTAGAATGGGATGAAATTCCAATAGTCATATTATATTAATTTCTCTTGCTCTAATATATGACTTACCAGTGTAAATTTTTAAGTTTGAGGACATAGTCACATGTATGATTGTGTCTTCAAGAAATTACAGACTGCTTAACCTAAAATATACTAATAAAGGAGGAGTTGAGCTATTCTTTAAAAATTCACTTGATATAAAAAAGAATTAGCATACATTTAAAAGTTTTATAATTTATGTGTGGTTACCTAATAATAAATTCACATGCAATAATAATATTACCTAAATTATAGCAATATTTTTAAAAAAGAAGCTAATTGGGAAAAGTAAATAACATGGGAATGTGATATGGAAGGAGAATAATGTATTCTTATTTTCAAAATGCACTAAATATTTCACAATTCTATTTAAATATCACTTCAAATGTCCTTGTAAAAAGAGATTTGCACAGCAAAGTGAAAAGTAGGTACACAGATACAGGCAAAATTAAGGATTTAAAATCAGTGAAATTTGTCACATTCCATGTCTGATACCATTATTTACAGTTATGCTCTTTGATAAATATCTGAAACACTGCTTGTCTGGCTTCCTTGTGCACATTCTGTAATGTTCTGGCAGAGCCTTCAAGCTGGAAGGGGATGGTCTTTCTGTTAAAATCTCTGGTTTTAATTGATGTCACAGTATGAACTGATTTACAGTCTCCTTCTAAAGAGATATGTGTTATGCTGATGACTTAAATCTGATACTGCTTGCTTTACCTAAATAGTTATATTCTTGCCATTTTCACTAGTCTCCTTATATCACATTTTATTTCCTTAATACTTATCAGATCTTGACAAGCATAGGCCAATTCATTGTATTAGAGGCAATAAATAACTGCTAAAAATTCTGAAATTTATCTACAGTGTATTGACTTGTTTTAATCTTTTTTTTTTCAAGACTCAAGGGCATTACTATTTAATATATTCTTAGATACAACTTTGGGTAAAAATAAATATCTTTTGAAAACTACACATTTAGTCCTGGCTGGTGTGACTCAGTTGGTTGAGTATCATCCTGTACACCAAAAGGTTGCCATTTCAATTCCTAATCAGGGTACATGCCTGGGTTGCAGGCTCAATCCCCAGTAGGGGGCATGCAGCAGGTAGCTAATCAAAGTTTCACTCTCACATCAATGTTTCTCTCTTGCTCTCTCCCTCTCCCTTCTTCTCTCTCTAAAAATCACTTTTTTTTAATAAAGAAAACAACACAGATAATAACTATCTTCTAATAAATTCTAGTGTACCGGAGGGTGGCATATAAATATTCACTATATTTGCTCATAATTTCATAGCATCCTATCTAATAAAGAGGGAATATTCTAATAGACCCTCATGCCATCGCAAAGATGGTGGCACCCACAGAAAATAAGGAGGGAATATGCTAATTGACTGCCATTCCCTCAAAGATGGTGGCGCCCACAGCCACAAGATGGTGGCGCCCAGTCCCCTCAGCCCTGCCGGGGTGGCAGGCATGCGGCAAGGTGGGCCCTGCCTTGCCACAAACCTGCCTCCAGAGTTCCCCAGTCCCCTCAGCCCCCCAGCAGCCCAGGGCTGCCCGAGGCTCAGGTAACCAGGGCCGGCCAAGGCTTGTGCTGTCGGCAGTGGCAGCAGCAGAGGTGTGATGGGGCATCGCCTTCCCATGATCGCTGGGTCGCCTCCTGCCCCTGAGGGCTCCCAGACTGTGAGAGGGGGCAGGCCGGTCTAAGGGACCCCCCCCCTCCAGTGCATGAATTTTCATGCACTGGGCCTCTAGTCTAAATCTACACTAATAAAAGAGAAACATGCAAATTGGTGTCATTCCGCTATGCTCACCAGCCAATCAGAGCGACTATGCAAATTAACTCAACAAATATGGTGGTTAATTTGCATACACAGGCATGGAGCGAGGACTGAAAGCTCTGGCGGGAGTGAAGACTGAAGACTGAAGCCAAGCCTCGCTTTGGCCGCAGCGGCCTGACCAAAGGCCTGGGTCCTGGGTGCTGGAGGAATACCAGTGCCAGCAGCCAGGTGAAGGAAGGCCTATTGCGCAAATCTTCATGCAACGGGCTTCTAGTATATATATAAAAGCCTAAGTGATTGGCTGATCTGGTAGCTCTGATGTACAATGACCACCAGGGGGGCAGACGCTCAACACAGGAGCTGTCAAGCGATAGCAACTTGCAGAGTGCCCTCTTGCACTCCGGGACCCCTCGGTGGATGTCAAATTGCTGGTTTCAGCCCAATCCCACAGGCCAGGCCAAGGGACCCCACCTGTTGGATGGGACCCCACCAACTCTGCAGATGTCCTTTCAACCCTGGTGCCGCCCCAGGTTCAGCAGGACTAGGAGGGATCATGGGAAGGTGGCTCCAGGTGTGTCCAGCCCATCTCGCCCAGTCCAGCCCCACTGGCCACCTTCTAATTAATTTACTTTCAATGTGTATAAATCCATGCACCAGGCCTCTAGTATGAGTATATTAGGCACCTGAAAACATATTGTATTTTAACCTATTTGCAGATTTTGTTAACATTCTCAAAAACTGACCCCCACACTGTTTCCTTTCTCTGCCCTTATCCCTAGAACTGACAAAATATGAAAATTTAGGAACAATTACATTTCTTCATTCTCACATTATTCATAACTGAAATTTTCTTCACTTGATAGCCCATGTTTACTAAAACATGCATCCTATTCATATGGTCAGTATGCTTAATTAGTCAAACATTTATTTTACATATATTTTGATGTTCTGATAAATGACTGCTGCATGCACTTATTAATTATAGTATATTATTGGATTGTAATCATTGTGGATATATGAACAGCTGCTCATCACATTTTCTTATAGTGGTTTTGGGTACAAATTCAACTTCACTTATTCACAGCAGTGAATATTAATGGATAATATTATAGATATTATCCATATTTATAATCAATCCAACATTTATCAATTTATCTGGGAAACATGGCATTCTCATGTTTTATCCTTATTTAAGATTGATAAGTTTCCATGATTCGGAGTTTCTGCTACTTTGGTATTGTAACAATATAACAGGAATTTGAAAAAGTCTTCCTACACAGATTTATTTGTATAGAAAAACATTTCTACCTGGTCACTGTACTTAAATTCTCAGAATTTCTTGAGGAAACCATTTCAATGTATCCTTCCTGTGTTTTAAAAAGGTTGGCCTGTTGGGTGTAGTAGTTTCATCAGTAAATGCTATATTTAAGTCTGGACTTACGTCTAATTGGGAATTATAGTTCTTCCCAGTGCATTTAATTTGCACAGTGTTTTGATAAATTCCAGAATATGCAAATACTTGAGGCAGGAGCTTGTTGCTATGCTAATTAACAGTGAAGTCTTGTTTGCCCATGGTTTGCACAAACAATGACATTCAAAAAGGCTGAAATAAAAGCAAACAAACATTTGCATATTTCAAACACTGGCAAATAACTGACAAATAATGATTGCTTTTGATAATTTAAAAAAATACTAAGAAACCAGAGTTGGAAAAGAAATATTATAACCAAACAAAAAGCAATCAAGTCTTCCCAGGTAAAAGTAGATTTTAAAGATCAAATTATTATGCTTTCATAAACTCACTTGAGAAAATAATTTAAAGCACTTTGAATAATCTCTAAGGAAACCTTTTACTGGGCTCTTAAGAAATGTTCTCACTGATTAGAATACTGGGAACATCTTGTCTAAGATAAAGACTAAAGGATGAACAGAAGTTAGAATAGTCAAAATCTTTATATAAAGTTAGGAGCAGGGAGGGCATGGTGATGAGATGTGGATGTGTGTGGAGAGAGTGCCAGGCTGAGGAATCCACATAGAAAAGGAGTGGAAGACACAGGTCATGCTGTAAACAGGTAGAACTACTGGAATGCAAAAAGTGAGCAGTGTACCTTTTACATTTAGTTTTAAATCTCACAGAGAGTAAAAGTTTGGAAGTATCTTACTGAATATCCAATAGAAACATTTTTGACGTTAAATAAATGATAGTTACAATAGAAACCCCATTCTTAGGTGCTAACATAACCACAAATTGCAAAGACCATGTTGATACTTGACTTCCAAAGATATTTTAGATTGCTTTTATGGCTAAATTCAGTAAGTATATTACTTATATGTTTCTCACAAATAAAGACACTATCACAACAGATGTTTAATACAAGATTACCATAATAAAAAAAAGATAAAATCTCCCTAAAAATACCCAGCTTGCCCTAACCGGTTTGGCTCAGTGGATAGAGCCTCCCATAGGAATCGGGCCTAAACCGGCAGTCGGACATCCCCTGAGGGGTCCCAGATTGGAGAGGGTACAGGCCGGGCTGAGGGACAACCCCCCTGGCACAATTTACAATTTCGTGCACCTGGCCTCTAGTTTGTTTATAAAAACCTGTGGCTCTACCATGCATACTCTCATTTTCTCTTTAAATCAGCACGCTAGGAGAGCCCAGGTCTCATGCTGTGAGTCAGCTGTGTGGGAAGGCCCACATGGCAAGTGACCAAGGCCAGCAATCAACTACATAAGTTAGTTTAAAAGTTTACTCCTTCAGTCAACTGGAAGAGCTTCAGTTCTAGATGGAGTTGTGAATACTATCTCATGAGAAGCCTTAAACCAAAGGTACCCAATGAAGCTGTGCTCAAATTTCTAACCTTTGTAAACTGTGAAATGGTTTGTTTAATGCATCTACATTTGTAGCAATTTTTTAATGCAGAATAGATAACTGATGCAGAGTTTGGTAACAAGAGCAGGGTGCTTCATAATTAAAACTAAAATGTGTGTCTATCTTTGAAACTAGGCAGTGAATGTGGGGACAGCATAATTTAAAATTTAAAGTACCTTAAAAATTATTAACAGATGCTTCATAGTCTTTAATAAGGTGGCCAGTGAGGGGTTTCAGAAAATTAAGGACAATTTTCATAGACATCAGAGGAAAGGGATAATGGTTAGTAGAGATGGAAAGCTTGGCAGCACTCTGGCCTACAGGAATGGGTATAATATAAGCTGTGCCTAATGAACAGAGTGATCAAACTAAAGCCTTCTGTAAGCAATGGGTTGAAGGCACTGACTGCATACTTCTTGCTGCTTCTAGAAAAATGTTAAATGAGAGAAATAAATTAAGAGATGGATTATTAAGTAAAAAGGCCCCAGGACCTGATTGTTTTGAAAATTCTCAGCTTCTACAGATGCAGGTGATGCTGAAAATAAGAAATTGTTTCCAAGCAAAGACTAAATCCAGAGCACTCTTTGACAAAGCATGGTCTAAAGACAGGAATGGGTATAATATAAGCTGTGCCTAATGAACAGAGTGATCAAACTAAAGCCTTCTGCAAGCAATGGGTTGAAGGCACTGGCTTCATACTTACGCTGCTTCTAGAAAAATGTTAGATGAGAGAAATAAACTGAGAGATGGATTATTAAGTAAAAAGGACCCAGGACCTGATGGTTTTGAAAATTCTCAGCCTCTACAGATGCAGTTGATGCTGAAAATAAGAAATTGTTTCCAAGCAAAGATTAAATCCAGAGCACTCTTTGACAAAGCATGGTCTAAATATGAGATGAGGTCATGACTGTAAAATCCTTTGTTAAATCTCAGAATGATCAAAGATGGTGTCTCAGATCACTGAGACAGAGAACACCCTTTAAGGAGTTTAAGGGTTTGCCTCATGGGTCTTGGGTCTCTCTATTAAATAACAGAGTTTCTAAGACATTAAGGATGCTGTCCCTCAGCTGTCTCAGAAGCCAAAAGCAGATTTGTGGATGTGGGTTTATCAAATGGAGTGAACACCAGTAAGGTTCACCTACAAAGTTTTAAAAAGAATTATATAAACAGAAATCCCAAAAGCTTGAACTGAAAAGAACAGAGAGAATACAAAGGAAAAGGGACAGTTGCATGCCCTAAATTCTAATAGTTAAGAAAACTACTGAGTGGCTCACAGGTTCTATTTTTGATGGGGTGGGGGGTGGTGGTGGTGGAATGCCTCAAAGAGCTAAAGTAAGAGCCTTGGAGAATAACTTCTGGGCATTGAGTCCTAATGGATATCCAACCTTTGCGTAGTTGTATTTCAAATCTGCTATGGCTGAGTGATTCCTGCTTCTCCTCTTTTTGAATAGAAGTGTTTCTGGTGAGTTTTCTAGGCCTATTTGAGAGAGAGAAAAAGAGAGAAAGAGATAGAGATAGAGATAGAGATAGAGATAGAGATAGAGATAGAGATTGTCTCTTTAGCTCAGGTATCTGAAGAGCTATACTTGAGAGATTAGACATATGTACCTAGATCTGACTTAGATAACAACATTCTGGATATTGACTTGATCTCAAGTGGGACTACTCTCTCGTGGGACTTGGAAGGGCTGCCTGAGAAAGATCACTGGGAGGCAGAGAGTGCATTATATCAGCCTCCATTATTGTTTGCAATGATCCCCACCTCTGATGATTCATACCCTTCCGTATCCCTCTATCAGGTTGTCCTGTGTTTTATCTGTGTGACTAGTAGATTATAACAGATGTAATGTTATGTCACTTCTGAAATTAGGTAATAAAATTAATTTTTGCTTATGTCTCGGTGGCTTGCTCTTTCACTTTCTTGGCTTACAGATAGGTGGGGGTTCATTTTTCATATTATGAATAGCTCTACGGTAACCCCATATGGTAAGGAACACCCATATAGATTTTAGATTACTGCAGTCTCACTCAACAACCCTGAAAGGGATCTTGGGCCAGGAACACCTAGTTGATTTGTCTACAGATTTCTGACCTTCAGGAACTGCTTAGAAAATAAATGTTTGTTGCCTGCATCTGATACATTTTAAAATAAGTTGTTACACAGCAATAGACCTGTCCCACCCATATGCATAGCCTTGTCCATTATCTACAAGAATGGTACATTTGTTATAATTGAACCTAAATTGACACATTATAATCACCCAAAGTTTATCTACATTATGGTTCACTCATGGTGTCATACATTTCATAGATTTGGAAAAATGTATAATGGCATGTATCCATCATTACAGTATAATACAGTGTATTTTCACTGACCTTTTATGTTTTCAAATAATGTTTAAAGACATGAGAAGATGTCCATGATTTAATGCTTTAAAAAAGTATGAAAAGCATTATATAGAGATAGAGACATATACACACACAGTCACAAAGAAAATATATTGGAAAGAAATACACATAAATATTTATTAAGATAATCATGGTTTCCAATTAGTCTTTATAGTTGGTAAATTTTCCATACTTTCTATATCCCCAGTTAGCTCATATTACTTTATAATCAGAAATATTCAATATTATGAATAAATAGAAGATACTCCATTCACTAAACTCAGAACAATGTTAACTTATCAATCACCCAATTGCATTGCAATTATAATGGATGTCTTGGTAATGGTAACAAGTAGGCTCTTTTCTAATAGTCTCATAAAAGTAAAATGAACTTTACTAATTCCAACACTTGCAAATGAATAGTATTAATGTCATAATCCATCTTTTATTTCAATAATTATTTAATCACTTTGTATGTTATCTTGAATAAGTAAATACAGTCAAACTCTTATCAAACTATACTGAATACAGAAATAAGAAGTAAATGGGAAGAGACAGACATGGAGGATTATTTTCAAAATTTTACTTTACATAGAATTATAAACCATAAAAAAATCTTAACAAGCTAATAGAAAACGAATCAGCATATTTCTGAATATTATGTGTATCTTTAGACCTCTCATCCTTTGATTAATATTAAATTATGATTCCTTAATGCTTTAATTATCTGAAAATTCCTTCTGGGATATTTTTGTCCCCATTTTCTAAAATTATTTGGATATCCTATATAATAAAAGCCCAATGACTAAAACAGCGGACTGACCACAACAACCAGAGACCAGAATGACCACGGCCCCTCACCCTGGCCGGCAGCACCCCAGCGAGTGGTTAGGGGTGATCAGGCAGGCAGGCAGGCGAACAGTTAGGGCAATTAGGGAGGCAGGCCAGTGATTAGGGGTGATCAGGCAGGCAGGTGAGTAGTTAGGGGCCAGCGTTCCACATGGCGAGAGGGATGTCCGAGGGGTCCTGGATTTTGAGAGGGTGCAGGCCGGGCTGAGGGCCCCCCCACCCCGTGCACAAATTTCATGCACCGGGCCTCTAGTGAACTTAGAATTAGATATAATTTTGAATATTTCATGGTTACAAATATAAACTATCAGAAACTTGCAGTTGAAAAGATGAGCAAAATAAAGTTGAAGGATTAAAATATTAATTAACATGAGAAAAGTGCAATAACTTTTATATACTGTCCCCTTTATTCTCTGTCAATGTTAAATTCCATCTCATCTCTCTCTCTCTCTCTCTCTCTGACACACACACATTCTAAAGTACAATTTATAAAGAAAAAGTTAATCTAATAAAGAGGGAATATACAAATTGACCATCACACCATAACGGTCAAGATGGCTGCGCCCACAGCAGAGGCAGGGGTTCCATAACACAAGATGGCTGCACCCACAGTGGAGGCCAAGTTCCCGTAACAAGCCTTAACGAGCAATCAGCAGGGACCTGAGGCTGCAACCCTGCCCTTCAGGGCTTGACAGGGGACCTCAGGCCGCGTCTCCCGCCCAGTAGAGCTTGACGGAGGACCTCAGGCCACGATCCCCACCCTGGCGCAGGGCCATGGGACCTGAGGCCATGCCCCCTGCCCAGTGGGGCTTGATGGGGGACCTCAGAGTGCACCCCCTGCCTGGTGGGGCTTGACGACCTCAGGCTGTGCTCCCAGCCCCGGTGCCATGCCGGAGGACCTGAGGCTGCGCCCCCACCCGGGCACCGGGCCAGGTGACCTGAGGCTGCACCCCCTACCGGTGGGGCTTTACAAGGGTGGGGCCGGCCGGGTCTGGATCTAGCCCAATGGGGGTGGGGCTGGCCGGGTCTGGGTCTCGTGCGATTTCGAGGTACAGCGGGTGGCTGGGAACTTGACTCTGGGTCCCGTGGTGTTCTCCAGACTCTGAGAGGAGGAAGATTTTCATATACATTTTACTAATTTTCTTTCAGCTCTGACCTTCTTTTATCCAGACTCTGACAGGAGGAAGATTTTCATATACATTTTACTAATTTTCTTTCATTTCTGACACTTCTATTATAGAGAAAGAGCAAATAGCAATATTAAAATATTTCCTCTAATTAATTCCCTTTTGATGTGCACAAATTTCGTGCACCTGGTCACTAGTATAATTATAAAGTTGTTTGTACCAAGTAACATAACAGCCAAATATTTCAAAATGAAATAATTCAGAAATAAAAAAATGATTGGAATAAAATGCAAATACTTTTAAATACATCTTTCTATAAATGGTACAGACCTACTAGACAATGTCATATTGCAATATTTAGCATTTCAATCAATGCATTTCATTTTTCAAATTCAGACATGCATGTAAAATTGAGATTCTCTTATTTGGCCATCTTTTCTCACCAGTTAGCTTTAATATCTTTAGGTATGTAAGGTAGTAAAGCCTAAATGTCAGACCTATTTGCATTAAAGCCTGGACTGGTTTCCTTTTCTAGGCCTAACTCCAAGCTGGTAGCCACCCCGTTCATCCAGTACATAGGTCAGAACAGTATTCTCAAGTTGGAATATGCTCCAGAACCCAAGATGGCCCTTTGACTATTAAACTTCCTTCATAGAAGGAGGAGTTAAGAAGTGCATTGACTTGTTGTATACTGTGGAGGGGATGTCAAACATGCCACAAACCACCAGATCCCTTTAAAAAAGTCACCAATGTGATATATTTCTTAATTCAAAATGTTTCTCTCCCATCTTCTCAGATATACGTGTCTTACCATGGCTACCATTGTGCTTGCCAACTCATATACTCTGGTCTCATTCATGGATCCATTCTGAGCCAAGCTCTCCTCTCTACAGAAGATTGGGGCTTCCTGAATTGCTGTAAGGAAGCCCCTGTGCTTTCACACCTTGCCTTGAATTAGTAATAATCTCTCTTTGTCTATTATCTTCCATCTTCAATAAATCTATGTTGCTTCGCAATAGTCACCGTAATCAATTTCCCTTATTGGTAACAATTTCCTTATGCCTATCAATACTTAATCTATTGCACTAACCACTACATACGCTTATACTAGTATCCCATCACAATTCATCTCTGAGAAAAAGTAACAATTGCTCTGTGTTCCCACTCCACCCACCAACAAGATGGGATACCAGTATAAGGGGATGTACTGATCCATTTCCCAAATCCCATTTTAGATTCTGTTTCTTGGGAACAGCCCAGGCTCCAAGTGTCTTAGATTGAATTTCTGAGAAACAGATTCTGGGATTGAGAGTTGTGCACAAGTGGCTCATTAAAGAGTGTCTTGGAATTTAAAGTGCAGGAAAGTCAGGAAGGCAGGAGGAACTGAAAAGAAGATAAACCATAATGCAGCTGCCACTGAGGCTGCAACCATCCTACATGGAGCAATGAACCTGGGAGAGCCATTTGGAGTTGTGCAAAGTTGCTTCAGTTCAGTGTTTGCCATCCACCATCTCATGGAAGGACATAGACTCCTGCAGGGCAGCTTCTTACATCTAAGCCAGTTCATAATGAGGAACATATCTGTGAACTGTTACAAGGTGCTAGATGATATTGTTGTGCCTAAATAAGGGGACTAGTTGGAACACCACAGGTATCCACTGCAGCAGGAATTTGAGAAACTAATGAAAAGTTTAGCTTCCTAGCAAAATAATAGTAAATAAAATTAACCCAAGAAGTAGAAAATTTATTTAAACTAAATGCTATATAGAGGAATTTTGAAAGATGATTTAAAATGTATCTTGCAAACACCAGAATAGATGGTTTTAGAGCTATTTTAATAAATATTTTTTATTTTTTTATTTAAAATATTGTGATAAAGAATAGAAAAAAAAGCAGAAAAATAGAGAGCAGTGAATGAGTCTATTTAATCCAATTAAAATTGCATTGATGTGGAAGAGTCACATATATAGCATGTCAATAGGACAAATTACAGAGTTAAGCAATATATCTCAGATAATTTGACAAACATATAATATATCCATATATGTATGTAGGCAAAGGATAGATTAGAAGAAAATGAAAATGTGTACCTACTTATAATAGAATAAAGTTCTTGTGTATTACATATGTAAATATAAATAGAAAATTAAGTTATATTAAGGAAATTTAGGAAATTGTGTTTAAAGAATTTACCTAAGATCTGGACTCTTAATTTATAAAATAAGAAGTATTTATATATATCTAATGATTTAAAAAAAACTTTTTATGTTTAAATATATAGTAAAGTAAAAAGACATGGCAACATTGGAAAAAATAGAAGTGCAGTGCAGATGACAAAAATTAATTAATAATTGTAAATAAAAATGATAATAATTTTCAAGAAAAAGAAACAAAAATGTTAAGCATATAAATAGATAACATAAAAATTGGAATTCCAACATATAAAATTGCATACTCAAATTCACATTTCTTTTAATTTTATTGTTTAAGGTATTAAAAATAGTAGTACATATGTCTCCTTTTTTCCCCCCCATTGACCTCCCCCCAGCCTCCCCTACCCTCCCGGCATTTGCCCTCATCCCCTCGGCCCCAGTGTCTTGTGTCTGTTGGTTGTGCTTATATGCATGCATAAAAGTCCTTCAGTTTGATCTTTTACCACCCCCCCAACCCTCCCCTACCTTCCTGCTGTAGTTTGACAATCTGTTCAATGCTTCTTTGCCTCTATTTTTGTTCAACAGTTTGTAATGTTCTTTTTTATCCATAAATGAGTGAGATCATGTGGTATTTATCTTTCACTGACTGGCTTATGTCACTTAGCATAATGCTCTCGAGATCCATCCATGCTGTTGCAAATGGTAAGAATTCCTTCTTTTTTATAGCAGCATAGTATTTCATTGTGTAGATGTACCACAGTTTTCTAATCCATTCATCTGCTGATGGGCACTTAGGCTGTTTCCAAATCTTAGTTATGGTGAATTGTGCTACTATGAACATATGGGTGCATATATCCTTTCTGATTGGTGTTTCTGTTTTCTTGGGATATATTCCTAGAAGTGGGATCACTGGGTCAAATGGCAGTTGAATTTTTATTGTAGATGTACAATTTAAAGTAGCAAACATAATTAGCACCTAACAAACTGGCAAAAAATTAGGAACCAGAGAATTCTAATGACTTTGACTTCTCCATTTGACATTCCCTTTGGCAGTATTTGCGACTGGTGTTTGCTTCATATCATCTGAACTTGGTTTTGGGCCATATGCTTTTAGCAGCAATTCCACAATAAGTAATGAAATTAGAAATTAGTGGTTCTGCCCACCCCAACTCGGGATATCCTATTTTGTGGAATACTTACTCATGTATTTCGTCTGCTTTTCTATTTTCTAGTTTTGATTTTTAGCTGAATTTGTAATAGTTCTTTATATATTAAGGATAGAATCCTTTATCAATGCAGAGATTGCAAATAACTACACGTCTGCCCCTTAACTTTTCTTATCCTTAATGGTATCTTTTCACAGTTCAATTTTTAAACATACAATCTTTATGGATAGTGTTTATAGTATCTTGTAAAATATTTTTGGCCACTGTAATTTTGTAGGTGTTCTTCTATACATTATGTTTAATCCTTATTATTTTACTTTTATACTGAGATCTGCAATCCATTTTAAATTATTATTTTTCTATATTATGAGACAGGAAGGACAATTTACTTTTCTAGTTTTTACAGGAACATCTATTTGACTGGTAACATCAAAAAATCAATCCATTACACATTCCAAAGCATGGCTGGTCACCTTTGTCATTAATCCCATAATCATATTTTAACTCAATATATTGAACATCTGAGATGACCAATTTACTATATTATAGGTGCTTGAGGGGAATGTTTAAAGAAGAAATAAAAATCCTAATGAGGAGAAAGTCATATTCAGGAGCACATTTAATATAAGACAGATTGATAAATGCTATAGTGGAATCATTACGTAAGTGCTAAAGGACAACAGTTATTTCTAGTAGATTTAAAAAAATCCTTTTGTAGTCATTGATGAATGAGAATGGAGCAAAGCATGAAACTATTTGCCCACTGCGCTATGAATAGGGTGTATGCCTAGGGAGCTGAAAGAGCCACTAGGAACGAAAGTTTGGAAATCAAGATGGCAGAGTATTGATATGATGCCAAATCTCGTAGACTGTCTTTTATAAGTGGTTATTCAAAACTTTTAGCTGTAAAGATATTGAGAATTATATTTTAGTGGGAATTATAATAAGGAGTTGATTTTTAGGGAAGATGTAGAAATGGGGGGATCAGATTAGAGGTTTGCCAACTGTATAGAGAAAGAGCAGAGCACACTTTTTGAGAACTTTGACAATCCAATGTGGAGTCACTGTCACCCATTACAGTTATGTCAAGACTGAGGTAATGGAGTGTAACAGGAACACACTTGGAATGGCCCTGAACACCCAAAACCACAAATCTGGACACTGGCTAAGGACTCCATCTAGACCCTGATGTAAGTGGGACTGCTCAGCCCCTATAGGCTATAAGAGCTCAAAGATCTACCTACCAAATGCTTAAGCGTGGCTGTACCATGGGTCATGACAGAGCCCTGTTGACATCCACCCCACCTGCCGCCACTGCGGTCACCTGGCTTAAGACCTCACACCTGCCTCTCCACCTGTGGATGCAACCACTGACCAGGACCTAGTGCCAATGCTTCCATTGCTCACTCTATTGCATAAGCTCCTCCTCTCTAGGTGTAACCTCTCTATCTGTTGTCATATTGGGGAGGTCTCCCCTAATAAACCTGACCTTGTAGAAAGACACAAACATGTGAGAGTGACCCTTTCAAGGATGCTCCCTTGCTCACAATGCCAATTGACAACAAGAAGCCAATTGGCCAGGCCACAAAAGTAGAATGATAACAGAAGATCAGGCAGATTTTTAGAAACATTTTAAGTTATCAATAACATGCAGGCTGATCAGTTCCAAAAAGAGAGAGTGGTAGAATTTTTAGCTTGAGCAAACTTTTGATTTAATGTTATTAACAAAAGACCACAGGACTGAGGGAAGTGTGTGACCACAGAAGATTGTGGAGAGGACAATGACAATCTCTGAGTGACATTGTAATATTAATTACATATTTGGAAGAGAGCCGGTAGTTATAGTGGCAATATTTTCAGAATTAATCCTGAAAATTAAAATGAGAGCACACAGTGTAAGCATATCCATTTAAATTCAAAAAGGTGTAAGGGTTCAATCTGTAGGAAGCCAAGTTTTTGAGTGATTTGATATTTTTGCAGCAAGTTATAAACAAAACAGTTTGCAAGACAAGTATATTGGTATGTGCTTATAGAAGAAGGGGGAAGAAGAGGTGAGGGAGAAGTGGAGGGGAGGAGGGAGAAAAGAGGGGAATATATATAGAGAGAGAATAGCAGAAGGAAGGATATAAGAAATTTAAGAAATGAAAGGATATCAAAGGCAATTGCTTGAAGTGTTAGACGTAGCTCAGGATGAGGTGAAAAGGAAACTGGCCTAAGAGCGGTGCTGTTTTCAGGTATCAGAGATTGAGAGGTGTAATCAGGGTTCTTGCACAGCAGGGAGCCCAGTGCAGAGGCTCCAAACCCAAGTGAGGTGCGGAGAACCTGTACCAGTGGGGCCAGAGCACAGGTGCTGTGAGCAGAGGATCTGTGTCAGACAATGGACGGCAGCAGGAGTGGGCACACACCAGGGAACAAGGGGGGAGGGCCTGACAGACTCTGAATTAAGTGATATCTCTCATCATGGGAAAAAATGAAGCAGTACAGTTTCCTACGATGAAATAAGATGCACCTTTCTGCCAAAGATGTTGTTGGAACTCAGTTCCTTCATCCTGCTCCCGCCAACTATTGGGTCTGAGTCCCTCTGCCAGGGACTGGATCTCCTAGGACCCCAGGTATTCGAAGGCAGAAAAGCCATGAGAAGTTGTGGGTCTATAAGAGAGACTTTATTGTAGAAGTCAGTAGCCATGTAGCTATTGCTAACAAGGAGCCAATAGAGTGAATTTTTAGCTTGAGCAAACTTTTGTTTTAATGTTATTAACAAAAGACCACAGGACTGAGGGAAGTGTGTGACCACAGAAGATTGTGGAGAGGACAATGACAATCTCTGAGTGACATTGTAATATTAATTACATATTTGGAAGAGAGCTGGTAGTTATAGTGGCAATATTTTCAGAATTAATCCTGAAAATTAAAATGAGAGCACACAGTGTAAGCATATCCATTTAAATTCAAAAAGGTGTAAGGGTTCAATCTGTAGGAAGCCAAGTTTTTGAGTGATTTGATATTTTTGCAGCAAGTTATAAACAAAACAGTTTGCAAGACAAGTATATTGGTATGTGCTTATAGAAGAAGGGGGAAGAAGAGGTGAGGGAGAAGTGGAGGGGAGGAGGGAGAAAAGAGGGGAAATATATATATATATAGAGAGAATAGCAGAAGGAAGGATATAAGAAATTTAAAAAATGAAAGGATATCAAAGGCAGTTGCTTGAAGTGTTAGACGTAGCTCAGGATGGGGTGAAAAGGAAACTGGCCTAAGAGCGGTGCTGTTTTCAGGTATCAGAGATTGAGAGGTGTAATCCGGGTTCTTGCACAGAAGGGAGCCCAGTGCAGAGACTCCAAACCCAAGTGAGGTGCAGAGAACCTGTACCAGTGGGGCCAGAGCACAAGTGCTGTGAGCAGAGGATCTGTGTCAGACAATGGACGGCAGCAGGAGTGGGCACACACCAGGGAACAAGGGGGGAGGGCCTGACAGACTCTGAATTAAGTGATATCTCTCATCATGGGAAAAAATGAAGCAGTACAGTTTCCTACGATGAAATAAGATGCACCTTTCTGCCAAAGATGTTGTTGGAACTCAGTTCCTTCATCCTGCTCCCGCCAACTATTGGGTCTGAGTCCCTCTGCCAGGGACTGGACCTCCTGGGACCCCAGGTATTCAAAGGCAAAAAAGCCATGAGAAGTTGTGGGTCTATAAGAGAGTCTTTATTGTAGAAGTCAGTGGCCATGTAGCTATTGCTAACATGTAGCCAATAGAGTCCCAGTGATGGCGAACCTTTTGAGCTCGGCGTGTCAGTATTTTGAAAAACCCTAACTTAACTCTGGTGCCGTGTCACATATAGAAATTTTTTGATATTGGCAACCATAGTATAGCAACCATCAAAATGTTCTCTGTATCTATGAGTCTGTTTCAATTCTGGTTGTTTATTTTGTTTCTTAGATTCCACAAATAAGTGAAATCATATGGCATTTGTCTTTCTCTGTCTGACTTATTTTACTTAGAATAATACCCTCTAGGTCAGTGATGGCGAACCTTTTGAGCTCGGTGTGTCAGCATTTTGAAAAACCCTAACTTAACTCTGGTGCCGTGTCACATATAGAAATTTTTTGATATTTGCAACCATAGTAAAACAAAGGTTTATATTTTTGATATTTATTTTATATATTTAAATGCCATTTAACAAAGAAAAATCAACCAAAAAAATGAGTTCGCGTGTCACCTCTGACACACATGTCATAGGTTCGCCATCACTGGACTAGACAAAACAGTTCATCAAAGTCAAGTCCCATACAGTAGCCGAGTTCGCGTGTCACCTCTGACATGCCTGTCATAGGTTTGCCAACACTGCACTAGACAAAACATTTCATCAAAGTCAAGTCCCATACAGTAGCTGTACACCAGCTAGGTGACAATACATCTTTCCCACACAGCAGCAGCAGCAGCCTCTGTACCCACAGCAGCAGCCTGCTGGTCAGTAATACACCTCCCCCAAAATGCAGCAGCCCCTAAGGTAGAAGCTAGCCTCACCAAGCAGCTGCACTGGCTGGTCAGTAACAACTTTATACTACTTAGACAAAAGAGGCTTCTTGCCAAATAGTGACCTCAGTCTTTTGGATTATGGAAGAGCACGCTTGTGCAGTGTACATACAGACTACTGTGGCCTTGCTCTTGCACCTGTGTATAGTCCTTGGACACCCTGATTAAAATTCCCACGCTCAGAGTGGTCTTGAATACCTGGCATACTCTGAACAAGGTCTCTGCACTTGAATTGGCCTTGAGCATCTGGAGTACTCTGAATAGGGTCCCCACAAATGTATAACCTAAATCTAAACATGGGGGAATACCAGACACACCAAAATTGAGGGACATTCTACAATAACTAGCCTGTAATCTTGAAAAAGCTCCAGAGCCATTAAAGTCAGGAAATGTAAAAAAGCTGTTCCAGATTGATGGCGCTTAAATGCAACTAAATATAAGACATGGGTCTGAACTGGATTTTTGCTGTGAGGGACATTGTTGGCACAATGGGAGAGAGTTTAATGGGGCTTTGGGATTAGCTGATAGCAATGTATCAATGATAATGTTCTGATTATGATGGTTGAATTGAGTCTATGTAGGAGAATATATTTGTTTTAGGAAATACACATTAAAGAAACCAGGGATGATGCATCATTGTGTTGATGACTTTTCTCAAATGGTCAGAAATAAAAGTATTCTTTAAATTGCATTCAATTTGGTGGTAATTTTGAGATTGTTCCACAATAAAATAAATAAAAAAGTAAGCAAGGAGAAGAGAAAATGAAGATAAAAATGAAATATTATCCTAAAGGTAAGAATATTTTAAAAGTCAATCACTTAATATAGGTACCTCTCAAATGTGTTTTCATTTTTCTAGCCAGAACAGAAAAGAAGGTGATGTTCTTAAGAATATTCTAAGGTTTTTCTAATTCTCCTCAATTTTCCTTTGTGTTTCACTTACCTACTATAATTGTGTGTGTGCAAATACACTGAGCGTCTAGATTATTATGACCACCTGACATTGTAGGCTAAATAGCTATAATTTCACGCTGAAGTTGCTAGAGGGCCAGACCATTATAAATAGGGAAGCAGGTTGATTACCATGACAGTAGAAGTGATTTTGTTCTGAAGATATGGGTAAACAACGCGATTTAACAGCCTTTGAACGTGGGATATATTTGAACGTGAGTGGCCAGATTATTATGACCACCTGACGTTTGTAGGCAAATTAGCTGTACACTGCATTGTATGGGATATGGAAGCCGAAGGCCTGTTTGAACACCTTTGCTGTCTGCAGTTACCAAGATAAAACATCCAATTAACACAGTAATACGAGTCTCCAATTCGCACAGGAACACAAGGATTGGACAGTCGAGCATTGGAAAAAAGTCATGTGGTCCGATGAATCACGTTTCCAGTTGCATCATGCAGATGGCAGAGTGAGAATTTGGCGGAAACAGCATGAAAGCATGCACCCCACATGCATGAGTACAACCCTTCAAGCTGGTGGGGGCAGTGTTATGGTTTGGGGCATGTTTTCCTGGCATGATTTGGGCCCTTTAATTTGTGTGGAACAACATCTGAATAGCACAACATACCTAAGTACCGTTGCTGTTCAAGTTCATCCTATCATGTTGATGGCATATCCCAATGGAGATGGCTTCTTCCAACAAGACAATGTGCCATGCCATGGTGCTTGTATTGTGCAGGAGTGGTTCCAAGAACATGAGGGAGACTTTACCTTGCTTAGGTGGCCCCCACAATCACCAGATCTCTATCCAATTGAGCATTTGTGGGACGAAGTTAAAAGAGCCATCAGTCAACTGGTTCCACAACCATCAAATCTCATAGAACTGGACAGTGCTATTCATCAGGCATGGTGTCAGATTCCTTGCATCACCTTTCAACATCTCGTGGAGTCAATGCCAAGAAGAAGTGCCACAGTATTGTAGGCAAAAGGTAGCCTAACAAAGTACTGATGGGGTGGTCATAATAATCTGGCCACTCATGTTCAAATATATTCCACATTCAAAGGCTGTTAAATTGCATTGTTTACCCATATCTTCAGAACAAAATCACTTCTACTGCCATGGTAAACAACCTGCTTCTCTATTTATAATGGTCTGGCCCTCTAGCAACTTCAGCGTGAAATTATAGCTAATTTGCCTACAAATGTCAGGTGGTCATAGTAATCTGGACACTCAGTATATATCTAGGTAATTTTTTAGGTATTTTCTAAATAATGTTAATTTAATATATAGAGATGTAATTTATTCAGACTCTTGAATGCATTAAAGTGATATCAGGGGATTTTGATATCACTTATATTTCCTTATATTTCTAAGTAAGTAATTAATGCCTCAAATATATGATATTAAGTGTGTGATAATCTCTATTCTCTATATGTTCATAGGTAGTTCTTGGGTTTATGACTAAGAATTGCTTTGGAAATTTGCTGTATCTTAATTAAAATATTGTGATTTTTATATAAGTAATAGGAGAGGCAGTACCACATAGCAAATATGGTAGAATTGTGAATACCAAGGGACAAAGGTTAAATTCAAATTATGTTGTTTTTTCAAAATTATGCCTTTTGATCAAATATCTTATTGCTACTTTGCTTTAATTTTTTGGGAAAAGACATTTCCAACTTGCAGAACTTTAATAATAATTATCTATGGAGATTCATATATTGATCTACAATATGTAATATATATACACACACACACACACACACACACACACACACATATACATACTGGTGGCCTGGTGCACAGAATTCGTGCATATTAAAAGGGAATTAACTAGAGGAAATATTTTAATATTGCTATTTGCCATTTCTCTATAATATAAGTATCAGAGATGAAAGAAAATTAGTAAAATGTATACAAAAATCTTCCTCCTGTCAGAGTCTGGGGCATGCTGCAGGACCCAGAGTCAAGTCCCCACCCACCTGTGTGCACCTGGAAATTGTGCAAGATCCAGGCCCGGCCGGCCCCACCCACATTGGGCAAGATCCAGACCTGGCCGGACCCACCCCTGCCAAGTCCCACCAGGCGGGGGGTGCAGCCTCAGGTCCCTGCTGATCGCTCATTATGGGAACCTTTCCTCTGCTTTGGGTGCAGCCATCTTGTGTTACGGGAACTCTATCTCCACTATGGGCACTGCCATCTTGTGATGGCATGACGGAGTGAGGAGTTTGTATGGAAACTCTATTAGTTGGTATCTCAACATCCCTGATTTACCCTAGAGGACAAAAGACATGCATCTCCATATACATATATAGAAAGAGAGAGAGAGAGAGAGAGAACCTGTGATATAATGTGGTAGAGGACAGATGGATAGTTAAATAAATAGATAAATATCTCACTGTCTAGCTAGCTTTCTAGCTATCTATGCACCCATCCCCTAGCACATTACATCACAGGCATCCATATCCCCATAACTTCCTTAATTCCTATTTTATTTTTGCTATTTTTGAAATCTTGAATTCTTAAAAAAGTACTGAATAAAACTGCATGCAGTGTGGCAGATAATTCTGAGATATTATTGAAATATAACAGTAGTTAAAACATCTCCCTCAGGTATGTGTGCAGGAAGTCTGTGTACAGGAAGTTATGACTGGAATGACTTACAATCCCATCAAGCTGCCCATCATGCTTTCCTGGGAATAAATGGAATACATTGATCAGCTTGTCTGAAATCGACATTTGAAATGACTCTCACAACTTCTACCATGCTAACCAAGTAGACATCCTCTAAAAATCATTTTCGATTTGTACATAATGAATGGTCAGAGTTGTGGAGTCTGTAGATAATAATAACATTGACATTGATTTGAGTCTATGTCTATGCTTATCCCTAAAGATATATCGTATGCCTCATTTTTAAGGAGAATGTGTTTTTGCTTATTAAGGGAGCCTGTTAGTCAACATTTAAAAAAATTAACTTATATTTAAAATTCTAACAAGGGAGTTTGTTTTGAAAAAATTTCTTTGTTTAAAGTCAATAATAATATCTTGCAGTATCTAAGGCATAACATAAATCCAGATGTTTGTATAATGAGTTTATATAAAGTGATGCTATACAGGCCCTGGCCAGTTTTCTCAGTGGTTAGAGCGTTAACCAGTGGACGGATGAGTCAAGGGCAATTACTTGGGTTGCAGGCTCTATCCCTGGTCCCAGTCTGGGAGTGTTTGGGGAGGCAACCAATTGATGTGTCCCTCTCACATCAATGTTTCTCCGTCTCATCCCCTTCCCTTCCTCTCCACTCTCCACTCTCTCTAAAATAAATCAACTGGGAAAAAATAATAAAGTGATGCAAGCCAGGATCTCTTATTGTGATGAAAATCATTTATTCTGGAGAAATTAGGTAGAATTAGATATAAATCAGATTATAATTGTTTTTACTATTAATTCAAAATACAGTTATGGGTTTGAAAGTAAATAATCATCCATTCTTATTTTTATTCACCTCTTATTTATGTATAATACTTGATAATTTTAAATTATATGCAGGCCTTAGAGACTTAGGGCACAGTGAGGCCTCAAAAAGATTGCTGGGTTCTGTAGAGACAGTCCAGTAAACAGACATAGAGAATGTGTCATGAGAGAGATATGGGTTGTGCATAAGGTGACCTATCAGAGAGGTCACCACTGACAAGGGGAATAAATAGAAGTTTACAGAGATATGGCAGCAAGGCTTCTTATTAAAGAACTGATAAGAATCACATAAAAGGGAAAGAGCTATGTAAGGAGACCCATTGAGAGGGAGAATTGAGTTCAGTGAACCATCCAAGAGCAAAAGTGAGAAAGCACCTTGTATCAGACAATAATAAGAAGTCCAGTGTAGTTGCATGACTGAAAGGCAAGGGGTCCTGATAAGGGTGTCCCAAAATTCACACAAGGAGTAATTTTGATAGAAAAAACAGGTTTATAATTAAAAATTGTAAATTTTTTATTGACTCATAAAGTATACAGTATAGGGTTATGTACGGAATAGCATATCGGGTAAATGGCCTCCACAGCTTTGCTGGCACATACACAATCTTTTGTTGAAATTTTCCATGACCGTTTTGCATAAATGTGGCTGAATTTCGTTGATACAGCGCTCAATTTTCTCCTTCAAGGCGTGGGTGGTCATGGGCTTGTTGGCATAAACCTAGACTTCAAAAAACCCCAAAGAAAAAAGTCCAAAGGCGTTAAATAGCATGATCTGGGCGGCCAATTCTGATCACCAAAACGGGAAATTACACGACCAGGAAATGACTCATGCAGTAATTGAATTGTTTCTTGGGCTGTATGGCATGTGGCACCATCTTGTTGAAACCACATGTCATTCACATCCATATCTTGCAATTTAGGCACAAAAGACTGGATTATCATGTCGTGATAGTGAGCACCATTAACTGTTATTGCCTGAGCAGCCGCATTTCAGTCATGGAAAATTTCAACAAAGGAGTGCGTATGTGCCAGCAAAGCCGTGGAGGCCATTTACCCGATATGCTATTCTATACATAACCGTATAGTGTATACTTTATGAATCAATAAAAAATTTACAATTTTCCTTATAGACCTGTGTTTTCTATCAAAATTACTTCTTGCGTTAATTTTGGGACACCTTTTAGAAGGTGACTCTGAAGCATAAGCAAGGCTGGCTCATCATGAGTCTTTTATGGAACAAAAATAATGATGGCCGGCCCTGGTGGGGTAGCTCAGTTGGTTAGAGCATCCTTTCCATGTGCTGAAGGTTGCATATTTGACTCCCAGTCAGAGTACATACATGAATCAACCAATAATTGCATAAATAATTGGAACAACAAGTCAATCTCTCTGTCTCTGCTTCCCTCTCCTCTCTCTGTCCCCCTTTTTCATTCTCTCTCTTGAAAAATTTAACAAATAAAAAATGAAAAAATAATGATGGCCATATAATTTTTTCATTCAAAAAATAATACATCTTCATGGAAAACATGGGCACAATTAACAATAAGCTGGCATAATAAGCTTAAATCAAGACAGTTTTTTTTTAGAAAACTAGACAAATTAGCATACAACATGTTAAGTTTAGGCTTTATCCTAATTATAAATCTTCTAAAGATTTTAATTAGGAATCAGATTTTTAAAGAGTATCTTGTCTACTCTTGAGCAATAATTATGCTGGATAATATGTGTATAGACCTTAAACCTTTTACAAAGTTGCAATAAACAGAAAAACATCTAGAGCAATTTTACATAAGTAAATTCTCCAGGAGATAAATTGCTGACTGGGTTTGTGCCTTAGAACTGAAGAAAATGGTATACAAGGGAAAGCACATTGCCTTCCAGGCCACCAGGGTACCATTGGGGAAATTACACCACTGAAAGAGTCAATGCAGCTTTCAAACTTGCTTAAAAGGAATGTTTTGGGTAGACAGACACTGGGAGAATCTGGCTTATAATCACAGCATCTGAAAAACACTCAGACCCTAGAAATTGAAATCGTATGACTGAAATTGTAGAGCCCCTTGGTGTATACTAGAGCTATCTTATCATCTCTTTATATTTTATTCTGTGTTGCCTGATTAGCATTGGAAATTCACAAAAGGCAAACCACAAAGTCATCTCTTCCTGTGTCTCTGCCAAGATTACCTGCACATGTCTTTAGGGTTCTATTTTTAAAGGAAAGAGAGAATTTGACACTTTTCCACTGGGGGGCTTCATAGTGCTCCATAGACCATGCTTTGCTACACACTGGTGAATCTTGATTTTAACTTTAATCAGTTAAACTTGTGGGCCTTTCAGTGGCATTAAATTCAAAGTTAAAGAATGTGATATTGTTTTCTCACTTCTATAGGCAGATCCATTCTAGTTTTCAGATTCAGTTGGTAAGTTGGCTTGAATTCTAGCTAGACACTCCCTCTAGAAAGAAGCTTGGCAAATTTACTGAATGTGTGATCAGGAGGCAGTTTATAGTTCTGCCGTATCCGACATAGTAGGAGTTGTCAGAAGGGAACAGTTTCCACACGCTCTATGAGAGGAGGAACAGCTGGTGACTCAGAGATGTTTCCCTTAAATGCAAGGGTAAAGCGATTGGAAGAGGCGCCTTCAGATGTACCTTTGTAAAGAACCAGGCTGCAGAGCTGCCATGAGAGGCTGTTGCACAGACCCCCTTGCAATTCTCAGTGGAGCTGCCGAAAAACTTCTGGGAAAAGCTTCAGAGATCTGTGACCCCCAGGGAGTCATGCCACTGACAGCTGCTGGGAACTGGCATGGGTAACAGAAAGAACTAGGAGAGACACCGGGAATAGGCACAGAGAAGAACTGACATATTTCTGGAAGTGAATAAAGGAGCTGATGAAAACCGCCATCACTAGAAGAAGAAACTTAGGTAGTCAAGTGCCCAAGGGACAGTTTTGGCTAAACACTTCATAGCCTCCGATGGGGTCTGAGGCTAAAATCTCTTGCTGTGAACATAAAGTGAACTCACTCAATTCCTTATTAAGCATGTGACCTAGGTAAGAAAGTGAGTTACCTAAAAGCATGACTTTATCAAAAGTATTGTCCAGTTTAGAAAAATTCTATATTGACATTTTTAATCTAATTAATTATGTCTGAGGAATCATTACTAACCAACAGATAGCCAGGTATACTGATGAGATTTACACATGAAGGAAATGAATCATTATTTAAATAGTGTTGTAATCTATATTTTGTTCCTCTGCACCTTGAAATAAGATGATATTTTGGTTAAGACTACTGATGTTGGCATAAGATAAAGATATTTCCAAACCTGGTGTACTGCATAAAGATTATAATCTGTATATGACTGGTTCCATCTGTAAATGTGGATTATAACAGTAGAAAATTTTCTAAGGGTGTTGTGAGAATTAAGTGGGATTATATTTTTAAAGTCTCAGGAGCAGAATAAGTTATTAACATAGCATATCTCATTTATTATTTTATGTGTATTTTAGATTATTCACTTGATATATGCACATTTAAAAAATATATTTTTATTGATTTCAGAGTGGAAAGGAGAGGGAGATAGAAACATCAATGATGAGAAAGAATCATCAGTTGAGCGTCGACCTATGAACACAGTTCGATTCCTGGCCCGGGTTATGGGCTCAATCCCCAGTAGGGGTCATGCAGGAATGCAGGAGGCAGCCAATCAATAACTCTCTTTCATCATTGATATCTATATCTATATATCTATGTATCTATATATCTATAGCTATATCTATATCCATATCTATATCTATATCTATATCTATATCTATATCTATATCTATATCTATCTCTTCCTTCCTCTCTCTGAAATCAATAAGAATATATTAAATATACAGGAGATGAAGGCATTTTATAGATGTGTGATATTAATATCTAAAATACTTAAGCAAAGAATTAATACAACACTAGGTTCAATTATACCACTGAGCTAGCTGAAAGTCATAAAAATGTGTAATTATCATTCATGTCTTTAAACTCAAAAGGCCTTAAACAATTGTATGCATTTGCCTGCTACCTGTAAATAAAAGACTATTTAATAGCAAAACCACTAAGTTTTTTCATTGCTCAAAATCAGCATTTTGACTCATCTTACTGGAAATCACAAAAGAAAGGGAAATTGACTAAGTGTCTTTGTGTTTTATATTATTATCAACTCTATGGGGACGTTTTGTTTGGCAAGAAAAGCACAAGTTTGAGAGTGTGAAATTGAATGTGAACTCCTTCCGTTATATATTGATTGAATTGATTGCTGATTTCCTAGATCCTGGCAAGTTAGAATTTGCAGTCAGAATTTTAAAAATATAGCCTGCTGATTTATATCGCCTTGTACATACAGTTTCACATTTTCATACAGTTTGGGGAATTACTTCTATTTACGTTTAGCCTTGAGAAATGGTTGGTGTCTGAAAATGGTCTGGTGTGAAATTGCCCACAGTAAGAGTGCACACAGTCCTTCCACAACAGTGTATTTGAAATTTATTTTAAATAATGAAATATACACTGAAAACATGTTCTGTAAAAGCACTCAGGTTTAGAGAACAAAAAGGTTTGGGGCCCAATTAAGGGTTCAGATATATTCAAAATAGCTTCAAATCTTAGAAATAACATTTATGGAAGCCACACTGCTTCAGTATTTGCAATTTGTTACAGGTAGCATTTTAATTTGGGGTGCAATTTTAAACATATCAACTTTTAATAAGAAAATTCATTTCTATCTCCTCTTAGTGACCAAATTAATAAATTAATGACGTGAATAGCATAAAAGTGAGAAAAAGCCTAGTAAACTTGGTTATTAAGAAAAAATAACAACATTCCTCTACCCTTTGGCTACTATTTTGAAACAAATTTGCTGTCTGAGAGGATCTCAACTATACAATTTCCCCAACCATACACTGTTCTTGCTTCACTCACCCATATAATACATATTAGTGAGATAGTGAAAAAACCAGGTGAGGTCCAAAATAGGCTTGGAAAGACCCAAGAAGTTGCTTATAGTTATCATATTGAAATAGATGCCACATGCTCTCACTATCACAGAGAACATCGTTATTTAGCAAAGATTGACTGCATATACTTTCTGTTAGCAAATGCATAATAAAAATTCACAGTTCATACAGTGACAAAATTTTGACATAATATTTCACTTGAAATTGCTTAATGTAAGCATAGAAAATGCATTTACTTAAAAGTAGGCTTGTGGTGTAGTATGAGGGGTACTGTAATGGTCCAGTTCTGTTTCACACACATGAGTACATAAAATATGCTCACAGAAACTCTATAAGCTCCAGGGATTATACAAATGTCAGTGTCCTGGTTTTGACATTGTACTATAGCTTTACAAGAGCTACGGTTTGGATAAGCTTGGTGAGGAGACCATGAGGAAGTTTTTTGCAACTTCCCATGGGTCTATAATTATTTTTAAATGCAATTTTAAAAAAGAGGGAGAGAGATTTAAGGTAATATCCACTAGGAGCAAAATTTTGATCTTATTTTGAACCTGCCTAAAACTAACTGAATAAAAAATAAAATAAATGGAATTACATGAGTAATTAGCAAAATTTAACATTTATTATCTTGATATTAAGACAATGTGCTAATTTTTGTAAGCATAAGTTTTTTAGTTTTGAAAGTGCTATTATAAAGCAAGTCACAAATAGGAATTTCCTCCCTAGAATTTAAAGCTAAACTTAATTCTAAAATCAAACAAACAAACAGAAAAAAAACACCGCAACCCTTTACATATTTGAAGATTCACCAAGTTTACCTCTCTGGAGCTGTTGCACAACTATGCTGTTCCACAGCCCTGCTTTGTCATGTTTGAGCTGTATCACTATTGAGCTGACTCACAGCTGTGATGTTTCGCAGCCAAGTTGTACTACAGTTGAGCTGTTTGCACTGAATTAAGTTTCTCCCCCTTCACTGCACCCAAAATTGAGGACTCCTGTTGGTGCTGGATTGGCAACAAAGATCTTCGGTTGAAGAAAATATAAGTTGTTTGTGTGATTGGGGCAACTTGACAACTGAAGTTTATCTATCTATCTATCTATCTATCTATCTATCTATCTATCTATCTATCTCTATTTATCTATCTCCCTCTGTCTCAATCTCTCTCCAAGTTTGGGGCAGGTTTTTTTTTTGTTTGTTTGTTTGTTTTTTCCTACATTTTGTTTATGGACTTGAAATTTGTTTTGGAAATGGCTTAATTTTTTACTTCACTTGTCTTACTATTACACTCTAATTTTAAAAATTGAAACATTGGCTGCTCATCCTCACTTACATGCAATTTGTTGGTTGTAACTATCTTTTAAAGAGGGAATTATGAGTAAGCAACTTTAAAACCTTTACCTCTATACACCCTGTGGCAACTGTTCCTCAGCCATCCTTTTTCCTGTGTATAAGGACTATGGCTGGTCAGTCTGTTGTCTCTTCTGGGAATGAGTCAGTACTAAATGTAATGACAAAATTCTTCACAGGGCCATAATCAACTCTTTTATCCAAAAGAACACATATTCGTTTTGCTTATAATAAATTGAGAATAGATTCTCAAGTTAGATTGATACTAACATGAACTTAAGTTCAGATACTTAATAATGATGTAACCTTGGGCAAGTTAATATTTGTGCCTTTAAGTGTATAGTTTTTCTTGTGTAGATTGTGATGACAAGACTATATACCGTATGTGTGTTATAATCTGTAAAGACTAAAATAATTAAAGAAAATAATACATATAATAACCCTGGCCCAAGAAGGACAATAGCGTGTGTGTGTGTGTGTGTGTGTGTGTTTCTAAGGACAATTAAGTTTCAGTATACTGTGCTGAACGGGTTCTCATCAATCTTGGATAGTTAAAATTAATAGGTTTATCCACACAAAACAGAAAAAATCTAGTGACAGAAAATAGATAATTATTTCTATTGGCAGATTTAATGGTTGATTTTGTGTGTCAACTTGACTGAGTTAAGGAATGTGTAGAAAGCTGGCAAAATATTATTTCTGGGTGTGTCCATGAGGGTATTTCTGGCAGAGATTAACATTTGGATCAGTAGGCTAAGTAAAGATGATCAATGAGGGTAGGCTTCAATCCAGTCTGTGAAGGGTCTGAGAAGAATAAAAAGGTGGAGGAAGGGAGAATGTACTCTCTTACTTGAGATGTGACATCCATCATCTTAGGCCCCACATCGGCTCCCCTGGTTTTCAGGCCTTTGGACTCAGACTGAACTACACCAATGGATTTTCTGAGCTTCTAGCTTGCAGACATCAAGTAGCTCATGGGATTTAGCCTCCATAATTGCATCAGCCAATTCTTATAACCCTGGAAAACCCTGGCCAATAGAGCAGAGAATAGTAATGATGAATCTAAACTTCGGTATTTCTTTGCTTGAAATACCAAAAACAAAATAAACAACAAAAATATTATTGCTATGCCTGGAAGCTCTCAACACAACATTCAATAAGGGTAATTGATATAACTAAAGTCTTACAAGCAAAAGAAAAGTAAATTCTAGCCTTTCTTTAAGTCTATAAAATGATATATGCAGAAAATAAATAGCTATAGCAAAGCACTGTACAAGGATATATATTCTGGTACTTCATAAAATGAAACAAACATGAATCTCCATTCAGTTGAGAGTTTTAGGAAGACTCACACAGGAAAATGAATTTAAAGGTATCTTTGGGAAAAATTACTTTATTCTTCACTCTCTTGTGATAAGAATCCAGTGTATACTTTGGTTACCCCCCCTTTTTTTTCTTTCCTCTGTTATTGTACTCTATTTGCTTCAGGGAAGATGAAAATAACATTTTTCTGTATGAACTATGATAGAGAACAAGACATTCTTGCTTTACTAGTGAAAAATGAAGGGAAAAAATGATCAAAATAAGAAAAGCTAAAATAGCCTTAGCAAACTAATTATAAGCATTGCTTTCAGTAGATTATATTTCACACTTACAGTGGATTAATCTATTTGTCAACATAATTGTAAAATTTAGATGACCTATGTTATTTTAAAATATAAAGTTTTAAATATTTTATAAATATATTTAGCATATTTCATGCAATCTGAATATATTTTTTATTAAATTTTAAATAGAAAACATGAGACTAATGCTTAGCAGTACTGGCTGTGGTATATTTTTCTCTGTGTATTAACTGGATATTGTACTCTCACATAGATTATTTGATGGGCTTTCTTAATCTTTAAAGATCATTCCACCATAATTTCTATAAACTTATTTTTTATGTAGGACATATGAATGAATAGCATTGATGCATTGCTTTTAACTTCTAAATGGTGGGAATGATTAAGGAAATGTATCAATTAGCTTTCTCAGTGCCTTGTTATACTTAAGAGACCAAATACGAGTGATACCAAGAATCATGCCTCTGTCACTTTCTTTATAGAGGCATGATTCTCTTTATGTAGAGAGATATGATTAAGGCACGTGGATCTTTATTTTTAAAGTACACCAACTTAACTCTGTCTTCCTATCTATTCCCATTTGACAAATACAACTTCTTTGTAATTAATGGAAAAATAAAATATATTGGACATAAAACTCTTTAGTTGCCAAGCTCTGTCTTTCTATCTATTTCCATTTAACACATAATATTCCATTTGTGACTAATAGAAAGATAAAATACTTGTTGCATAAATCTCTTTAGTTGCCAAACGTTGACCACTATTCTTCAATGTATATCTACAAGTCACTCTCACTTTTTTCTCATCTTAGAAGAGATATATACCTTACTTTCTTACCCTCTCATTGACACCTGATGTCTTTCTCTCTTCTTCAATCTAGATAGCTCTATCCTTTCTGTCTGACCTAAGTGAGGGCTAGGGGGTAAGCTCAGAGACTGTTTTCAAGGTCACAGCCTAATAGCACAGGCCCAATAAAAATAAAAGCAATAACAGCAACTAAGATTTAATCATAAGGATGGTTTTTAGAACACTTTAGAATCCTATATAATAAAAGGCTAATATGCAAATCGACCAAACAGCAGAATGACCGGTCGCTATGACATGCACTGACTACCAGAGGGCAGATGCTCAACACAGGAGCTGCCCCCTGGTGGTCAGTGTGCTCCCACAGGGGGAGCGCTGCTCAGCCAGAATTCCTGAGCCAGGCTCACTGCTGGTGAGCACAGCAGCTGTGGCCAGAGCCTCTCCCACCTCCATGGTAGTACTAAGGATGTCCAACTGATGGCTTAGGCATCCCCTAAGCCAACAGTCGGACATCCCCTGAGTGCTCCTGGACTGCGAGAGGGTGCAGGCCTGGCTGAGGGACCCCCCACTGAGGGACTCTAGTTATAGTATACTTCTCTTTCTCCAACTTTACCACCACATTAATAATGATCTAATATAAAAACAATGGATGATTTACTCTTATAAAGTGGAATATTTAGGAAATTGCAAACTCAACAGAGGAAACAAAAACAAAGTCAGTAGAGGAACTGAAAGCCTCTTGCACCTAAAATTACAACAAACATTAGACATAGTTAAATCAGCGCTAGATAGAGTAACATAAAACTTCATGTCAAAGGCCGATTTACTTATGTTCTTATTACTCATACATCATGATCAATGATCAGCTTCACAATATTATGAAACATAGTGAAAGCAAAGAAAAAACAGAATCCAAAGAGAAAAAGAAACATTAAAAAACAACAGACTTAAATATGACACCAATGTTAGAATTATTTAATAGAAAAGACAAAATAGCTATGATTAATAATTTAAGAGCTCTAATGGAAAAAGTAGATAACATACAATAACAGATGGGTGATTTAAGAAGAGAGATGAAATCTTGAGGAAAAGCTAAAAAAATAATTGAAGTCAAAAACACTATAAGAGAAATGAGGGGAAAAAATGCCTTTAAGGAGAATTATTACTAGACTAGTGACCTGGTGCATGGATTCATGCACATTGAAAGGAAATTAATTAGAAGGTGGCTGGCGGGTCCGGACAGGGAGAGATGGGCTGGACACACCCTGGAGCCAACTTCCCGTGGTCCCTCTCTGGCCAGCTGCACCTGAGGTGATGCCATGGCTTGAAGGGCATCTGTGGAGTGAGCAGGGTCCCTCTGGCTGGTGGGGTCTCTCAGCCTGGCCTGTGGGGGTTGGGCCAAAACTGGCTCTCTGACATTCCCTGAGGGGTCCCAGAGTGTGAGAGGTCACTCTGCAAAGTTTCTGTCATACAGGGTGTGGAATGCAAATGCAAGTGTGCAGTAAACCAGATTCAGGACTCACAGTGCCCCAGCAACAATGTAACTCATGGCCAAAGGTGGAATCACACAGCTCCACGAGGAATTGGGCTCCATCCTCTCTGGTTTCGGGGCACGTCACCAAAGAACTGCTGCTATCAAGTCACTGCAGCTTGGCAGCTCCTGCATTGAGCATCTTCCCCCTGCTGGTCAGTGCACATCATAGCTACCAGTCGAATGGTTGGACACTTAGCATATTAGCCTTTTATATATATACTA
>NW_005363099.1:747429-749431 GCF_000412655.1 Myotis brandtii | reverse complement strand
TTATCACAGTTATGAGAAACCTTCTTTATATGATGGTTGATTCAGAAAGAAATAAAATATTTATAGACCACATTTTTATTAATTTAAAATAAAAATAGCTATACTGAATCTTGGGGTTGGAGGGATTATTCTCTTATAATTTAGAATACTTGCTTTTTAAGTAGAACAATATGAATAAAAATTGATATTCTCAAAGACCAATTATTTATTTAAAAATTACTTATTGAGCACTCACTATATGTTGGGTACTAGTCTAACGACTGAACAAAACTGACAAAAAACCTCCTTTCTTTTGCAGCTGGTAGGGTGTCTCCATATTGTCTTCTCTGCCTGCCAGCACTTGATTTATAAGATTGGGACAGAGATTTATCATCTAATAAGAACTGGAATATTCCTGGCAAATCAACATACATTATCGATGAGATTGTTTTTGTTATAGCTGCTAGTGTTACCTAACCAAATTGTCACTGGAAGTGGGGTTACTGCTCTTAAAAAGCATAAATATGTAGCATTGACCTCAAGATTGGGTGTTGATAAAACAAATCTTAAACGTTGGGAAAATAGAGATGCATGCTTTGCAGCGGCAGAACTTGTGGTGAACTGTTGGCTGTGATGACTTTGAAGGTAAGCCATATGCCTTCACAGCCTATGGTGGCAGGCCCAGAAGTTGGAAAACAGAATGTTATAGTGTTTGTTGTTATTTGCTGCATTTTATAAGATACTAGAGGCCTGGTGCATGAAAATTCATGCACTGGAGGTGGAGGTCCTTCAGCCCAGCCTGACCCCTCTCACAGTCCAGGAGCTCCCCAGGGGAGCGGGCCTAAGCCACAGTCTGGCAGCAGAGGCTCAGAGCAGGCACCCTTGTGTGTGTGTGTGTGTGTGTCCCAGCCTCCAACAATGGAGGCAGAAAAAAAAATTGACAAAATTCAATACCTGATAGCACATCCAGGGTAGCTCAGTGGTTGAGCATTGACCCATGAACCAAGAGGCTACAGGTTTGAATCCTGGTCAGGGCACATTCCTGGATTGTGGGCTCCATCCCCATTGGGGTCATGCAAAAGGCAGCAGACCAGTGCTTCTCTCTCAGCCATATTTCTATCTCTCCATCCCTCTCTCTAAAATCAATAAAAACATTTTAAAAATTCAATACCTGATAATGAAAAAAACTCTCTGGGACCTAGGAATTGGGATAATTTCTTCAACTCAATAAAGAACATTTGTCCAATATCTATAGCTAACATCACACTTAATGGTGAGAAACTGGATGTTTTCTTCTAACATTGGGAACTACGGAGGATGTCCACTGTGAACATTCCTATTCTACATTGCACTGGAAGTCCTGGTGAGTGTGGTTAGACTAGAAAAAGAGATACAAAGTATACAGATTGGAAAAGAAGAAATAATTATCTTTATTTAGAGATGACGTAGTTGTCTATGTAAAAAATCCCAAGTCCTTAGCAAAAACTAAACAATACATTTTTTGAATGAATAAGTGATTATGGCAAGTTCACAGGACACAGGTTAATACACAAAATTCAGTTGCCTTCTTATATGTTGGCAAAGAAAATATGGAATTTAAAAATTTCTAAAACATCAACTATATTTAGGACTAGAGGCCCAGTGCACGGATTCATGCACAGGTGGGTGGGGGGTGGAGAGGGGTTCCTCAGCCTGGCCTGCGCCCTCTCGCAATCCGGGACCCCTGGGGGGATGTCTGACTGCTGGTTTAGACCCAACCCCTGGCTGAGTGGCACTCCCGCTGTGGGAGCACACTGACCACCAGGGGGCAGCTCCTGCATTGAGCGTCTGCCCGCTGGTGGTCAGTGTGTATCATAGTGACCGGTTGTACTGGTTGTTCTAGTAGTTCCATTGTAACGGTTGCTTAGGGTTTTATATATATAGATGTTACATATTTATAAATATACTAGAGGCCTGATGCACAAAATTTGTGCAAGAGTAAGCCTTCCTTCCCCTGACTTCTGGCACCCGGGACCCGGGCTTC
>NW_005363099.1:745900-747041 GCF_000412655.1 Myotis brandtii | reverse complement strand
TATATTATCAATTTCATAATTATTAAATACATAACTAACATTTATTATTATTAAAATATACTTACATATTTCTGTGTCATATTATTTCAAGATATATTTTAAAATTTAGTCAAATTATTTGAGATTATTTATACATGGGAAATTAAGAGTCAAAAAACAAAACTTAGTTTTCTGGTTTGGTTCTTAATGTTCTTTTTGCTACATAAGAATTTCTTTGTTGAATTTTATACTATGAATAGGAAAGATAGTCAAAGCAATAAGAGGTAAAATGTTCTTAAATATATTAATTTAACACAAATATCAAATTATCAATGTAATATTTGAATAGAAGTGGTAAGAAATCTCCATTAGATGGAGTAGCACAAAATCAGCTGTATTGATGTCAACACACAGGCAATCTTTTAAGTAAGAAGAAATCCTTGGTTAAGTAATAGTACTCACAATATTGCTAAATTTGACTTGACACATGGTTAACAGCTGGGACTGAATGACTTACTGCCTTAAGAAAATATATCTCATACAGAAGTAGTCATGGAAATGAATAGTGATTTGCCCAAATAGTTTCAAGAACATAACTTTTTAAAAAATCTCCCAGCTGACATTCTACTTCTAGATACTTGTTTTTTGTTTAATGTTGAATGCACTGGATTAACAAAATGCCTAGAGTCAAAAAATACATGATTCTTGTTCTCTTTGAGCTAAGAAAGCCTATTGTTCACTAGTCTACTCAGGTGGAATACACTATAGGGAAAAGAGCAACAGATGGGGCATCAGGGATCTGAGTTCTATTCCCAGCACAGCTGCTTTTACCTGTGGGACCCATAATCACTCGGTTCTTCTTTGAGATATTCTTTTTCTGCCTAGAGTCAAAAAATACATGATTCTTGTTCTCTTTGAGCTAAGAAAGCCTATTGTTCACTAGTCTACTCAGGTGGAATACACTATAGGGAAAAGAGCAACAGATGGGGCATCAGGGATCTGAGTTCTATTCCCAGCACAGCTGCTTTTACCTGTGGGACCCATAATCACTCGGTTCTTCTTTGAGATATTCTTTTTCTCATCCTAATATATAAAGAGCCAGGGTCCGTCATGACCTAAATGACTGAATAAACGACTGAACAGGAGGCTGCATGTGCGACCA
>NW_005363099.1:745417-745869 GCF_000412655.1 Myotis brandtii | reverse complement strand
GCGGGCAGTGAGGGATGATCAAATGACTGAACCCTGGGCCCCGGCCAGGGCATGGTGGCGGAAGGAAGCTTTGGGCCCTGACCAGGCCATGGTGGAACTCTGGGTCTCCTACGATCAAAGATGTGGCCGGCCTTCAAACCCAGGGCCCAGAGCTCCCTGTTGCTGCTGCCCCCAGCCAGGGCCCAGCAGTGGAAGGAAGCTCTGGGCCCCAGCCGGGGAGCAGCAGAATACTGGATCTTCCACGATCAGAGGCATGGCCAGCCTTCAAACCCGGGGTCCCGAGCTCCCTGTTACCGCTGCCCTCAGCCGGGGTTCAGAGCTCCCTCCACTGCAGTGATCAGGGGCATGGATGGCCTTCAAACCTGGGTCCTAGAGCTCCCTGTCGCCGCCGCCCCCAGCCAGGGCCCAGTGGCAGAAGGGAGCTCTGGGCCTAAACTGGCAGTTGGACACCC
>NW_005363099.1:718753-745381 GCF_000412655.1 Myotis brandtii | reverse complement strand
CCCCCCCATGCACAAATTTCATGCACTGGGCCACTAGTTTAAAATAAGATTGTAAGTCTAAAACTAATCTTGAGAGTCTCTGTTCTTTCTTTTCTTTTCCACTTAAAAAAATTGTGCTCTTACAGTATGTAAACAAAAGGAGATCAGGTACACAGTGTGTAATCTGTTAGCATAAAACATCTGGGTTCTCTGGGGTGATACCACTTAATCCAGGCCTGTAAGGGAGATGCTGTTGTTGGTGTCTTGGTATTTTTTCTGTTATGGACTAAATTTTTGAATTCCCTTAAAATCCATATGTTGAAATCCAAATCCCCAATATGATTGTTAGGAGGTAAGTTATTGGGCAGTGATTTGGTCATACGTGTGAAGTCTTCACATATGAGGAAAGCTGGGAAGTGGTTTCCTCATGTAGGCCTGCTAATCTCAGACTCCCAAGCCTCCAGAACTGAGAGAAATAAATGTTTGTTGTTTAAGTTACGCAGTCTATGGTAATTTTTTACAGCAGCCCAGGCAAACTAAGACACTTTGCTTGTACATTATGGGATTGTTTTCATTGATATAAATGTAGTTGATTTTCATAGCATTTATACAAGTTAGGCAAATATATTGTTACTAGAGGCCCGATACATAAAATTCATGTAAGGGGCTCAGCCCTCACAGCCCCGGCTGCCTCACGGTTCCACCCCCGCCCACTAGTTGTTACAGAAGGTCATTCTGCCATCTTGTATAATTAGCATATTAGCTCTTTATTATATGGGATAGATATTTACATTTTGGGAAGCTGAGATATCAAGGAAGACATTCATACATCTCTCACAATCAGTGCAGCCAACTTAATCTTGACTTGCAACTAGTTCAGGGTGCCATGAAATCACATACTGTGTGCATACACATGCTTATGCCCACATCTGTGTACTCACATGTGCACCCATGTATGAAATTAATTATATGATGGAAAGGAAGATGAACATATATTTAGCTCTTCTTAGGATTTGCATTATAACAATTATATACATATAATCTGAACATTAGACATGTTGTGAAGAAAAAAAATGTGGAATGTTATGAAGTTACTGAGGTTTACTTTATGTTGGATGGCAATAGAAAATGTGCATGAAGATGTGACTTTTAACTTGAGACATAATAATAAAAGGGATCAGTCGTATAAAGATCTGGGTGGTGGGGTGGGAAAGGGGAGAAAAATATTCTATGAAGATGGAACAATATGTTCTATGAAAAGGGAAAATTCTATGAAATTTAGGCCTTAAAACTAGAATGGATAAGTGAGAAGGGTAGGAGTGGTACAGAATAAGGCTGAAGAGGTAATAATCCAGCATGCAATCTTCTCCCTTGAGGATTGTGACAATGAAGTTACATATTTAGCCTAAGTATGACAGAGACATGTCAAGACTTTTGGACAATAGAATAATATTTATTTAACAAATTTTTATTCAGCATTTACTATATATTACATGCTAAAACTTCCTCTAAAAGTAAGGATATAGTAATGTGCAACACCAGGTAAACAAGCATAAGATCAAATTTATGTTTTAAAAAGACTCCTATGTCTGGGTATAGAAAGTGGTTTTTAAAATGTTAAGAATGGGAAAAGGAGGGAGTTAGAAGGCTTTTGTGAAATATAATAAGAAAGACATTGGTGGTCTTCAGATAAACAAGGTTAATGAATTTAGAATATATTTTTCGATAAAACAGGACTCTCCCTGAAACTCCAGGGAAACCCAGCAATGATTTAAGAGATGGCTTAGAGTGAGCAGAAGACTGATGGCCAGGATCTGGGACCCTTATGTGTTCAATGGACAGGGAGCTGCTTTCCATCCCTTTACACATCAAGGGTTTTCTTTTCAAGTTTATATATTAAAAAGTGTTTTCTTACCCTTTTAAAACAGTATGTAGATTACTAGTATATGTAAAGTACCTACCTATTACTGTTCTTGCATCAAAACAACTCAAATTTTGTGCTCAAAATAACTGAGGGCTACTTTAATTATCCTGTATAATAAAAGCCTAATATGCAAATAGACTGAACAGCGGAACAACCAGTGCAATGATTGGTCGCTAGGATGCACACTGACCACCAGGGGACAGATGCTCAACGCAGGAGCTGCCCACAGCTAGCAGGCCCCAGGCCAGCCAAGGTAGATGTCCTGACCTGAAGCCTTCAGCAGTCCTCTCTGGAAATCCCTTTTGACTACACAGAGCTACTTCCTAAGGCAGTGATGGCGAACCTATGACACGCGAACTCATTTTTTTGGTTGATTTTTCTTTGTTAAATGGCATTTAAATATATAAAATAAATATAAAAATATAAGTCTTTGTTTTATTATGGTTGAAAATATCAAAAAAATTCTATATGTGACACGGCACCAGAGTTAAGTTAGGGTTTTTCAAAATGCTGACAAGCCCAGCTCAAAAGGTTCGCCATCATTATCCTAAGGTCATTAAACCTTCTTGGGACTGATTGCTTAAAAGGATTGGTCTATGTAGGAGCATATAGGCTCTGCCCCCTCACCACCTCAAGATAACTAGGAAGAGCTATCCTGGGTCTACAGATTCCTGTGGGGCCGCTGGAAATACCATAACTATACTGCACCCCAACTTTTCTCTTTCCCATTTTGTTTTCTTACCCATCAAGTGCTAATTCTGAGAACATTTTAGATAAATTCCACCTATTGAGAAACCCAAATCACAACAGCATTAATTAAGATTACACAGTAGCAGTTTATTTAAATAAGTTTTTGTCTGTTTATAGGTATCTCTAGATTAGAACTAAGATGAAGACAGAAGGTCTATGAACTAAAACAATTCCTAACATGTAAACTGAGATAGTACCTCCCAAATTAGTTGTGATTCTTAGGAAGAACCATCTGTCAAGGCAGAAGGCCCAGAAAATTTAGGTTTTAATAAAAGGAATCCAATAACCTAGAGGTCTGTACAGTCATCCCTGCTCTGTTCTTTCTAGTCTTCTCTTTCTCTCACATGGTCCCTGAGGGCTTGCTCATTGCACAACTTTGGTCGGCAGGTTTGTTTTCTGTTCTCCCAAAAGGATAAAAATATTGGGAAAGCACATTCTATGCTTGCATGAGACCATAACTATCATCTTGTCATGTGATCCCAAGAAATGGATAAACTCTAGGGAGAAGACATAGAGTGAATGGGTGTTTTTTGTTAGTTTGTTTTTAATCCTTTTTTTTTTTTAAAGCAAGATTTCTCACCTTATTTTCAGTGCCTCTGTTTCTTGGCTAATCTTTGAACAAAAGCCACAAAAATAAGATATTTATTTTTTAACATTAAACACAAAACCCAAAATTCTCTACGAGATATTTTAACATTGCCTTACCAGATGGTTATATTTTGCAGTGTTTAAGGTAAAGTTATTGCATAAAAATTATCTGGAGAAAATATCTAACTGGAAGACTAACTAAAATGTATTAGCATGTTCAACAAAATGCCTGTATCTAGAGATTTGCTGCTATGTGGGAAAAGCTGCCAAAATCAGGACTAGGGGGAAAAAAGATGTATAAATGTAAGGTTTGGACACATACAGGGATACAACATGTAATTTGAATTTTGGAATATTGATAAAAATATATACTCACTGTAGATTTCTGTCTTCACAATTTATGAGGCTCAATCCTCATGGACATATCCTTTTCCCTCTAAATACCCCTTCAGAACAAAACAAACAAAACCCCCAAAATAAACAACAACAACAATCTGTTACTTAAGCTTTCTTGGGGGGATAGAGAAGTGATGGTATCTACAATATTCAGGGAGTTGTTTTATATTCTATGGCAACTGAAGTAACCAAATTTGTAAGACATTTGTGAAATGCTTCCTTGAGAAAATTTCAATTAAACAAATACCTAATTTGTTGCATAATTACAATCACTTAAATAATCTCAACTATCATGAATAATGCAATGCATTTCATTCATATGTACTGAAATGAACTGATTTTCTTTGACTTCTCTCAAAAGTCTGATTTTGGGTCAGCTAAGGAAAGTTTCAAAAAATTGGTTCACACTTTAATTTAGAAATAAGAACAGTGCTGAGAACATTCAGATTATGAGGAGAAAACTTTATTCATTATATGTTTTTAGGTTTTGAGAATAGGGGTTCTTTCCATTTTCTTGTTTCATTGACCAGTTTTATGTTCTAAAATTGAGTAGTGCTCTGATAATTTCTACATGGCTGATCACCTCAATCAGTTATAAGTGGAGATCGAAGCACTGGATAAGTTTATGAATCGGGCAATTTGAGTCACAGGGGTAATCAAAAGAACAGGACTGTAAATGATTCGTCTGGTTATTAGATTATCCTAGCAACCAGATTGGATAACCCAATCAGCAATCAAATTTCTCTGCTCAACCACCCAAGCAATTGGGCAAAGCAAATCAAGTATCTCAATGACCATTTCCATGTGCTTTATAGATACTCATTGTGTTTCTAATCATAGATAGCAGTGTCCCTTGTATTTTTATCTTCTTGCTCTTTGTTTTGCATGTAGCTCATTTTTCTACCCTATTTATTTTATTGTACTTTGGTTATTTTTCTTAACTATAAAAGTAGATGTTTTCAAATGAATACCGTTGCTTTGCTGTTTTAATGTCCTTATATAATAGCTGTTTATTTTATAATATTCTAGGGAACATTTAGCATTCAGGATAATAAAGATGATGCTTTGTATCTAGTTGGAATTTACCCGTTTCAATAAGAAGCCCAACAAGGCTGATAGAACAAATATTCTGCAGCTCAGGGCACTGATGGCAGTGCAGCGCATTGGGGATTTTAGGCAACTTGATCTTTTTACTTCATTTCCAGAAGCAAACAAACTGACAACCTGAAGTGATAAACTGTTACCATCACCACACCAGGGATTATTAATGTGATTTATCCTGAGAAGGGTTAGCTCGCTGCAACTTTTGGCATTAGCAATGAAAATGGAAATGCATCTTATGTTTAAACTATTTCCAGTCTACTGAAAATATTTTCTTTTCTTTACTCTGTGCCATTGGATTTTCACAAAATACAAGGAAAATAAATATCAAAGAGAAAACAAAAATAAATAGACCCACAAAGATGTCTTAAATTATTGTCCAAGAGAGTCAACCCATTGCCATCTAAAACTATTACCTAGCTGTTTGGCTTAGTATAAGAAATGGTTAATTTTACTGAAATAATAATGAATAGTATCATCTTATATTATTAGATATTCAGTGCTTACTTCCTGGAATCATTTAGGTATTTTTATCAATGAATGTTACTCTCCCAATAGAAAACTTTCATCATAAGTAGAGAACTTATTTTTTTAAATATATTTATTGATTTCAGAGATGAAGGGAGAGAGAGAGATAGAAACATCAGTGATTAGGGAGGAGTCATTGATTGGCTGCCTCCTACAGGCCCCACATTGGGGATCGAGCCCACAACCTGGGCATGTGCCCGGACCTGGAATCGAACCATGATCACCCAGTTCATAGGTTGAAGCTCAACCACTGAGTCACGCTCGCCTGGCAAGAACTTATTTCTTTTTTAATTTTTCATTCTTAATCCAGTCTGTGCTGTATTGATCAAATTTGATGAAGAATGATCACTAAAAAATCATATCAAATTATGAATGCTTTGAAAAAATTGTGAAAAATTGAATAACACTCTCCTATTAAACAATTGTTTTGTGGTCATTCATTAGTAGTGAAGTGCTAAAAATTAAACATCATAATGGTTGGACTAATTGACTCTCAAATCACTATTGCAGTGGCAGACTCTAAAGAATGTATCCATCAAGATATCAAGAGCCAATTATATTTCTTATTTGAAATTTCTAAAATGCATGTTTAAAATATAACAATAACATGCAATAATGATTTTTAAAAGAAATACAAGGAACTAAAATGTTTTAAAATCTTGATATGAATTTAGCTTGAATAGGCTCTCATATTTTCAGAACTTTTGTTTTGTTTTCTAGCATTAATTTACCTTTTGTCTGGAACAAAAGGTAAATCCTGACTACTCACTGACATTTACAATTAGCAAGAAATGGGGGAGCCCTGCCCAATGTGCTCCATTGGTTGTGCGTTGTCCTATGCACGGAGGGGTTGCTGATTTGATTCTCCGTCAGGGCACATACCCAGATTGCAGGTTCAGTCTCCAGTTGAGTATTTATGGACACAGCTGATCCATCTTTCTCTCTCACATTGCCTTCCTCTCTCTTCTTACCTCTCTCTTTAAAATCAATATTAAACAGCAAAGATGGAAAATGTCCCAAGAATTAGAATATATCCTGCTTAAAGGGTTTTTTTAATGCAATATATATCTCCTAGGACTATTTCAAAACTATTTATTGAAGCTTGCCTCAAAGATGACTACCTCTGAAGAATTGTGATTCTGTCTATGAATGGGAAGGGATACCAGTATTTTTTTGCCTGTAAAGTCAGAATTGGTAAGGAAATGATTACCAAAATAATTAAAATAGCGCTCTAACACATTTGACAGATTTTTTTTGAAAACATATATAATTCCTTGGAATATCTTTAAAAGAAACAAAACAAACAAACAAAACACACACTGCAATAGCTGATCTATATTGCCATCTAAGGAAGCTCCTAAACTGAACATCGATTTATCATCATTTCCACTCCTCTCCCACTCCCTCTCATTCCCTCGGTCAAAACAGACACACATACATATCCCACATGACTAAATTATTTCATTTAAAATAATAATGTGATTGTGGAAGATTAAAATAATCAGAATACCAGAAATTTACATCTTGCATATTTTCATTTGTTCTATTTTTTCTCCTATTCAAATTTTCATTATTATTTAATTTGTTATTTTATCATCATATAACACTATTAAGATCTTTAAATCTCATATAATTATGATGAGTTCCTTTTATAAAACAAAGCCATAATAAAATTATTTTAATATTATCATGACAGCCATAAACACTTTGGTAGTCTAGCTAAGAAAAAGTAGTTTTCATACTAATAAAGTGTCCTACAATAATGAGAAAATACATGTTATATTGCCTTAAATTATTATATGTCCTGCAAAAGGTTATTGGCTGCAGAAGGTAATTATTTGGCATTTGTTTGTTGCTATTTCAAACATTTTGATTCTGTTCTCTAAAGCAGAGTTTGGGAAAAATCTCTTTTCCATTCAATACCATGATATGTTTGAATGATTAAGGGACTGAGTATTCATTCTGTTATTTATTATTAGAGGCCCAGTGCACAAAATTCGTGCAAAGGAGGGGTGTCCCTCAGCCCAGCCTGCACCCTCACCAATTTGGGACCCCTCAGGGGATGTCCGACTGCCGGTTTAGGCCTCATCCACAGTTGGACATCCCTCTCACAATCCAGGACTGCTGGCTCCTAACCACTCTCCTGACTGCCTACCTGATTGCCCCTAACCACTCTGCCTGCCAGCTTGATAGCCCCCTAACTGCTCCCCTGCCGGCCTGAGTGACACCTAACTGCTCCCCTGATGGCATGATCATCCCCAACTTCCCTCCCCTGCCAGCCTGATCACCTCCAACTGCCCTCCCCTGCTGGCCTGATCACCTCCAACTGCCCTCCCCTGCTGGCCTGATTGCCCCCAACTGCCTTCCCCTGTGGGGCTGAGGGGACTGCAGCTGGATGAGGCAGGGCTGAGGGGACTGGGGGATTCCAGCTGGATGAGGCATGTGGCGCCTGCCACCCCCAGCAGGGCTGAGGGGACTGGGCGCCTCCATCTTGTGAGGGTGTGATGGTCAATTAGCATATTCCCTCTTTATTAGATAGGATAAGACATAAAAAGCACATTTTAAAAGACAAATTTAAATTCATCCAAAAAATCAGAAGAGTTTGCTGAATCACTTATTTTCACAGAAAGCCATTCTAGAAAGGCATTATTGTATCTGGTAGAATTAACTGAGAAAATAAAATATACAATGGAAGATAATTAACATGAGTGATTTCTCATTAAAATCCTTTCTTTTATTAAAATATTATAATGCTCTTTTATATTATCTTATTTATAGGTTTTATAAGTAAGTGTTCATGACATATGTAGATTGTTCTCATCATTTACTCTTGAAACTTTTTCAATTAGATGGCCAAATAATATCAAGGACACTTGGCCTCTTAAGAAAAATAACAACAACAACAACAAAAATCTAATATTCTATACTGTATAACTTTGTCGCCCATTTCTTTTTGTAAATTCATTTATGTCTTAATCCATAAAACTTCTTATAATAAAAGTTTGTTGTGAATCCAAAAATCATTTTCATGAAAATATATATAACACAATCTTTTTAGTTTTGTTTTATGACTTTTAATCAGAAAAAAAAACACAATTGTTTAATGAGGACAGATTTATTTTTTCATTTTAAAGAAAAATTTAAAGCATGTCAAAAGGAAAAAAGTAGTGAAATAAAACTTCAAAAATTATAAACTCTTGAACAATATACTTCCCCTCTACCACGAGCCACAAGACCCTTTATATTATTGTCAAGCAAATCTCAGAAATTATATATATTCATTAATAAGTTGGCTGACATGTGCTTACAAATGATAAAAACTCCTATTTGAAAAATAACTCCAATTATGTTCCCCATATTCCAAAATCTGCAATAAAACAATAATACCTTCATATTGTCATAATCATATTACTCATATTGTTCTACAAAAGTTTTACTTTTGGTCCATATTTTAGGATTAGTTATTGTGTCTCAAAGTCTATTTTAATTATTTGTATCACCTTCCCTCTCTCCCCCCCCCCAACTGTTGTTGAAAAAGCTAGGTGATTTAAAATATATATATTTTAGAGAAAAAGGAAGGAAGAAGGTTAGAGAGATAGAAACATCTATGAGAGAGAATGCTACCTCCTGCATGCCCCCCACCATGGATTGGGGGGATTAAGCCTGCAACCTGGGCATGTGCCCTGACCAGCAATCTAACCAATGACCTCTTGGTTAATGGGCCAGTGGGACCACTGACCGACACTGACAGGGCAATTTTTCTTATACAGTTTCCTGTGATTTGGATTTGCTTCCTATCTCTGGCTTAGCAATTCTCTTCATGAATCTCCCCAAAATTGGTATTTAAATCCAGAGAAATGAGAATTGAATTTTAAGTGTTGGCAAAACTGCTTCATGGAAGGTGTTATATATTTTCATCAGAAAGTATAACTTTCTAATTTTTCTATTGATGACCATTGTCTATATTTATTAATTCATTATGTGGCACAAAATTGCTTCTTCAGTTGTGTTTAGGAGGTGGGGTTTGCATGGTTTGCTGGCACCAAGAGGGGTATCTGAGCTTTCTTATCAGCTTGCGCAGATGTGGAACAAAGGGTTTTGAATAAGTGGTCTAGTCTTCTGTGTATTAGCTTTTATTTTAACTTTTCTTAACTTAAAATGAAGGGCATTAAGAAGATAGCCCCACAGGGACCCTAAGTTCTTTATAAATACTTCCAGAAACTCCTATAAGAGCTAGTAGCACTCCCTTATAGCATCTACCTCTCCATGAGAACATTTGAACGTTATTCACAAGCATCTTAGAGACAGCGGGACTATTCCAGAAACAGCTGTACAATTTTATTTATATACTTCACTGGCTTATAGAAATGATTCCAGAATACTATGGGAATGCCTGGAGTTTATAAAAGAGTCTGTGACTCAACCACTTAGATGACTACCACAAGTTCCCCTGGGGAATCTAATCCTAGTGTAATTCTGCTTCCTAGAGGTTTCTGACTTAGATACCTCCTTCCATTCTGACATGATAGAGTTTTAATGTCTGTTTTTTAGATCTTTAAATATAGGGATGCAAACTTATTTTTTTCTTCCATTCTAGGTCTGGTCTAAAACTTAAAGTGACATAAAACAGATTAACAGGAGAAACACAAATTTAATTTCATATGTATGGAATTAAAAATATGAGACTCAAAGAAGTGACTAAAGCAGGCAGCTTTTATACCTTTTAGATAAGGAAACAATAAATTTGTAAAGAACAGACAAAACAAAGGGGTTTGTACTTGGGGTAGCAAATTAGTAAAAACAGTATTAAGATGTGTTTAGCCCAGCCAGCGTGGCTCAGTGTTTGAACGTCGACTTATGAACCAGGAGGTCACAATTCAATTCCCAATCAGAACACATGCCGGTGTTGTGGGCTTGATCCCCAGTGTGGGGTGTGCAGGAGGCAGCTGATCAATGATTCTGTCTCATCATTGATGTTTCTATCTCTCCCTTCCTCTTTGAAATCAATAAAATATATTTTAAAAAATATATATTTGTTTAGGCAGACTTCTTGGCCCTGGATTCCCTATCTCTGGTGATAAGGATGCCTTCTACCCTCCTAGTAAAGGGAGGGTACTTTCACATATGGGAGATTTATTTATTTCCTGCTTTCAGGTGTACTTCTTTCACTAACAATTTCTTAGGTAGCTTGAATTAAAAATAATCAGTATGCCAAAGAGGCATATTTTGGGGTGGCATATTCTCTCTTTTAAAAGATATTGCAGAGGCATTAATAGGTAGTATGCTAGTCCATCATCTGACTTAAACATGTCTCCCACTTTAAATTTTCGGTTTTACTATTGTTTTAACACCACTAAATACATGTAAACCAAAAACTTGAATGAATGAATGAATGAATGAATGAATTGACCAGTTGTCATACACAGATATGACTTAAGTGTGCTTTTGATATTTCTTTTTTTTAGTAGCAAATAAGAGTTGAATATGTATTTATTTAACTATAACCTTAGAATGATTTCATGTATGCTTACGTAAGTGGAGCTACTACAGCAATTACTTAAAAATGATAAATTCATCTACTTTGCAGTCAGTGAGTTATTTCAAACAATCAGATGGATCCAGTAAATGATAATGATTTAATATGCTGTAGAGCTATGTATGAATATATTCACAGTTAATTATATTTCCCTCATATTTAGAAATGTTTAGTAAAATATTTTTCTTCACTCTATTATTTATTGATCAGTAAATATTATTATAACTTTAGATTTTCCCAATTTCAGTATTGTTTAGTGTTGCTTGTGTAAGTATACTTAACATTAATACTATTTGGAATTATAATGTATTAATTCAAAAGGCTTGGAAACAAATTAATTTGAAAAAAACATACATTGAATATTATGTAAAAACATGTGTAGTATTCCATAAACAACTATGTAAAATTTCTGAGGGGTAGCATTTATCTTTTTAAACACATAGGTCAGGTTACAGACTACCTAGGAAATGATAACAGTTCCCTCAATGTATTCTCAATCTACCACAAAAATATGTTGTTCTACTTGTTATTTTGTAGCCCTGATAGACAGTGCTTCAAAATGTTTGTTACCATGTGCTAAAATAAGTGTAATAGGTTTTATAAATGTCTTTCTGTTATAACTATTTTAATACTCCCCAAATATGAATAGATCTCATTATTCATTTTGCCTCATATTTTAATTACTGCTGAGTATTGCAGATTGCAGGAGAATATCGTGAAACTTAACTTTTTAAAAAATGATGCATACATCAGCTACTTCCTTATTTCTCTGAAAGCTGCTAGGCAATTTGTTTTATTTGTTTGTTTATTTTTTTAATTTAACTCTTCATCACATTTCTCGTAGCATATATCTCTTCCTTCTTACTTTTTCCTTTTCAGCTCTTAGGTTTGGTGGGGACAAATCTAGAGAGTACAGGCCAACTCATAGTTAGGCCTCAGAGTCTCTTTGAGGCAACACTTGAAATTTCAGGCCTTCTACTACATTGTGTATGAATCTTCAACTAACCCTTCTTTTAATCTGTGCACGGATAGATGTTACTTTAAAAAAATCCAAATAATTTAATGTGCCTCCCTTTTCATCCTTACCAAATATCCTAGAACTACTTTTCATCAGTTATCTCAGTTCTCATGCATTATTAGTCTCTTTAAGATCACACAGATAGCCACATGTCTCCTCCTAACTCTACTACCCACTTCAAGAAAAGAGGAAAAAGTGAAGTATTTATAATCAGCAGGTAAGCTTTCTTGAAACTCCAACTAATTACTAGGTACATGGCCTCACCTTTTATTATTCCTTTCATACTTGCCTGTTTCTAGGTGTATTTGTAATGGTATAAACTAAGCTACTGCAACAACAGCATCAAAAAGCTTGACTTAAAATCTAAAGTATTGCTTATCCATGAAAAAACAATCAAATGTAATTTAGTGGGACATCTCGTCCATTCAGTGATTGACATTGCTGGACACCCTCCATTTTGTAATACCCAAGCATGTGAGCCTTACCTGGTAGAAGCACTCAATGAGAAGAATCTGGAAAAGTCATGCTGTAAACTGTCTCTGCCAGATAGTGACACACACCACTTACACTCTGCCTGTTCCTCCCAAACAGAAACCTGATTCCACCCGAACTAGAATACAGGTTATTACATGAAGGAACACATGGAATAATTGCTGAGCAGCAACATGGCATTTGTTCTTTTCTATTGCAAAGGCTATCAACAAATGTATCAAGTTTTCATTTGATATTTATAAAATTATATTTTCTATAAGTTAAAATAAAGAATAATATTCTACAAGGTTTAACTCAGTGAAATCAATGATAATGATATTTTTTTTCAGGAAAAAAAAAACTACGAATGATTATTATGATGATGGTTGATTGTTTTCCCTGACCTACAAGTCCATGTTGGCTCATTTTATTGAGTATGATTAATTTGAATGTGGGTATTGTAGAGAAATCTAGAATTATTGCTCTTCACACACAATAATTTTAATATTTTTTAAAATTTTCTTTATTGATTAAGGTATTACATATGTGTCCTTATGCCTCCCTTTCCCCCACCTCCCCGCTCATGCCCTCATGCCCCTGGTGTCTGTGTCCATTGGTAATGCTTACATGCTAGCATACAAGTCCTTTGGTTGATCTCTTCCCCTTATCCCCATCCTCCCCTACCTTCCCTCTGAGGCTAGATGGTCTGATTAATGCTTCTCTGTCTCTGGATCTGTTTTTGTTCATCAGTTTATGTTGTTCATTATATTCCACAAATGACTGAGATCATGTGATATTTATATTTCTCTTACTGACTTATTTCGCTTAGCATAATGGTCTCCAGCTCCATCCATGCTGTTGCAAATGGTAGGAGTTCCTTCCTTCTTACAACGGTGTAGTATCCCATTGAGTAGATGTACCACAGTGTTTTAATCCCCTCATCTGCTGATGGGCACTTAGGCTGTTTCCATATCTTAGCTATTATAAATTTGCTGCTATGAACATAGAGTGCATATATTCTTTCTGATTGGTGTTTCTATTTTCTTTGGATATATACCTAGAAGTGGAATCACTGGGTCAAATGGGAGTTCCATTTTTAGTTTTTTGAGGAAACTCCATACTGTTCTCCACAGTGGCTGCACCAGTCTGCATTCTCACCAGCAGTGCACGAGGGTTCCTTTTTCTCCACATCCTAGCCAGCACTTGTCATTTGTTAATTTGTTGATGACAGCTATTCTGACAGGTGTGAGATGGTACCTCATTGTCATTTTGATTTGCATCTCTCGAATGATTAGTGACTTTGAGCATGTTTTCATATGTCTCTTGGCCTTCCTTATGTCCTCTTTCAAAATGTATCTATTTAGGTCCATTGCCCATTTTTTTTGATTGGGTTGTTTAGCTTCCTTTTGTTAAGGTATATGAGTTCCCTATAAATGTGGGAGATTAAACCCTTATCAGAGATACTAGTAACATTTGCAAATATGTTCTCCCATGCAGTGGGCTTTCTTGTTGTTTTGTTGATGGTTTCTTTTGCTGTGCAGAAGCTTTTTATTTTGATGTAGTCCCATTTGTTTATTTTCTCCTTAGTTTCCATTGCCCTAGGAGCTGTATCGGTGAAGATATTGCTTTGGGATATGTCTGAGATTTTGCTGCCTATGGACTCCTCTAAGAATTTTATGGTTTCCCATCTTACGTTAAATTCTTTTATCCATTTTGAGTTTATTTTTGTGTATGGTGTAAGTTGGTGGTCTGATTTCATTTTTTGCATTTATCTGCCAATTTTCCCAACACCATTTATGGAAGAGCAAGACAGTCTTGCCTCCATTGTATGCTCTTGCCTCCTTTGTAAAATATTAATTGAGCATAGTGGCTTGGGTCAATTTCTGGGTATTTTATTCATCTATATGTCTGTTCTTATGCCAGTACCAGACAGTTTTGAGAACAGTGGCTTTGTAAGTTTGATATCTGGCATTGAGATCCCTCCTACTTTGTCCTTTCTCAGGATTGCTGCAGCTATTCTGGGTCTTTTTTTATTCCTGTTGAATTTTTGGAGAGTTCGTTCTAGGTCTGTGAAATATACCATTGGTATTTTAATGGGGAGTGCATTAAATCTATAGATTGTTTTGGGTAGTATGGACATTTTAATGATGTTGATTCTACCAATCCATGAACATGACCTGTTCTTCCCTGGGTTTCTGTCTTCCTCTATCTCTTTTTTCAGTGTCCTGTAGTTTTCTGAGTACACAATTCTTGGTTGTCTGGAAATTCCAAGGAAAGCCTTTTATCACACACTAGAACAGCAAGACCACATTCAAGTAATGGGACTGCTTTCATGGAGCAAAAGATCGCCATATTTCTTGTTTCTTGCTGAGAAAGCTTTGTTCCTCAAACTGATTTCAGAGTTATCGTTCATCAATTTTCTTTAATTTACCACTGAGTTTGAACATTGTGGGCTTAAATATAGATATTTGAAACTGTTCCTTTTTCATTACAGCCAGGGCAATGATAGATCCTCAGGGGGCATAAAAATTCACCCAAATCTTAAATACAACTTGTATCACACAACATCTACACACATTGTGCTAAAATAACGTACAATAAATAAAGGTCTCTGTCAGTTGCTCAATTGCACATGCTGCTTGTAAGTGGACCAAGACAATTAAGTATCTCAGTGCATCAGGGTTTTGGCACACCATTGAATGAATAAACCATAATTCTTGGTGAAGCGATTCTTTTGATGAAACTGGAAAATTTTCTAAATATAAATCATGTTCCTGGATCAATTATTGCATACTCATTACTTCACTCAATTGTCATGTTCACTGTTTTCCAGATTAATAGCTTTATTCATTTTAAATTAGTAACAACAAGGTGAATTATATTTTTTTCCAAACTTCTTACAATCATATATACATCATTTTGTAGAAAAACATTTGCATTTTCTTGTCATGCAATGGACAGTTTAAAAAGTGTGCCAACAAGCTCACCTAAGTAACATTGAATGTTCACTCTTATTCACAAAACAAATTTTTTTTTGTATTATTTTCTTGACAATTCAGTCAGTTATTTTGGCCATTATATGATTTAAAAGCAACTATTAGAAAGAATAACAATGGTTTCAGTTTGGCTTTTTTCATAACATACTTATGTGATCAGATCTGTCACCTGTACTGAGTTACTGTGTTAGTTTTTATTGTATTATCCATGTGCTATTAGAAAAAATTAAATAGAGACTTGTTAAATATGTGGCTCACTCAATTTACTTAAACATATTTTAGGCACATACAATTTCCAAGACATTTTGTTAGGAAAATTTGAGATATGTCTGGCACATGCTTAATATCTTAAAAATTTCACTATTTAGTGTAAGACATATTTGTAAGCAAATAATTGCAATAGAGTGTCACAAGTAGTACAGTTTTATTCAGAGCAAGATTTTAGGAGCGTTACAAAGAAGGAATGTGGAATCTGTTCACAAAGAGGTGATACTTGAACTTCATTTTAAAGGATACAGAGTATGAGCTGACCATATTGACAAAGTAAGGAGGTGTACTGTTCAGAAAGAAGGTACATATGGAAGGTCATGCAAGAATGTTACAGCAGGAAGTGTAGGAATAGGTACTTATTGAGAGCCTCCTGTTTTGTCTTTATTTATGTCCTGCCCCCTTGGGCTGCAAATTAAAATGGAAGTTCAGCATCCTGTTATAAACTCTGCATTGGCTCTTGCCTAAGTTTCCTTGCACTATTCCTCTAACTCTCATTTGGTGGCATTAAGCCATTGGGAACCTTCAGTTTATTGTGAATTTGTGAAATTAACTCTCTTAATAAACCCCATTCCTCTGACTTCACAGTACCATTTCTCTACCCCTGTACTACATGTAACTCTCCTCCAGAGTATAGCTTTTCTTACACCTCTGGAAAAGGTAATTATGTCCCTAGAAGATCCATAAGAATGAGCCAGGAGGTAATTATAACATTTTATTTTATTCTAGCTCACCTTGCTACTGCAAAGATTAATACAAAGCAGACCATCTAATATTCTTTTCTAGTTGATATTATCTCTATATTTTATTTTTCTGAGTATATTGAGTAGTGTGATACATTGTTTTTGTGATTCTTTCTTAACCATTATCCTCAATCACCTACCTTCTGTTCATGCCCCCTCTTTAATTTCTACCCTATTATTTAATCTATATCACCCCAAAGCTGTCTATCTAAGTCACTTTTTCACTGGATGATTTTCTAGATTTCATTCCCATAAATATTTCATAAACTACATTATGATGCTATCCATAATGTAATTGAAAGCAGACCAAGGAGGAAAAAGAAATAACTGTTTGCATTTGGCATTGTATGTACTACACTGTCCAGGAATACACCATTTGTATTAGGTAAATGTGTGTAAAATTTTAGTTTTTACTTAAAAAAATAACAATGTAAAGATAGTAAATCTTATCATCTTAAGTTTTTCAGCTCTATTTGACTATACAGTTTCACTGTAGTTCTTGATATACTGTTTTCTGATGCCTCTCCTTTTTGTCTACACCAGCAATATTCAACCTTTTTCATCTCATGGCACACATAAACTACCTACTAAAATTCTGCCAATCTGACAAAAAGATAGGTGTAATTTTGATTCATTCACACCAGACTGTTGTTGTGTTGGCTGTTGTCATTTTGTTTTTTGACCATCTAAGGGAAAAGAGGTCAGTGCCCCAGACTTCATTGTCAGGATTGGCAAGTTTTAGAAATTCTTGCGGCACACTGGTTGAAAATCACTTATCTACACTAAACGAACTCCCATATTACTATGTTTATATTGTTTCTAAGGATTTTAGAGAACGTAAAATTTCTTACAAGACTTTCTAAGTAGATTCTTACTTAGAGGCATGTAATATTTTAATTAAAATACCCTAAAACTCAATTATTTTAATTTCAGTAATCTCCATGCTGAAAATCATCTCTCTCAAAAAAGTAAACTATCTCAATTCTCTTAAAAACTTAATAGCCTATGTTACTTTGAAGTCTTATATTCTGTCACTAATTTTATACACTATACTACAGGACATTAATTGGAATAGTATGAAGTATTATAAATAATTAAAATTAACAAAATAAATGAGAAAAATCTATTTTAATGGTGTTTTCTTCCTTCCTTTTATTGCTTTTATCTTATTAATTCTAAGAATTCACTATTTTTCCATTGGGCCTCCAGGATATTAAAAAAAATTCAGATTTCATCAATACTTTATTGTCTAATGTTAGCCCCTATTTCTTGTCACCTAAGCCCTTAATTTTTCAGCTGTTCATTAAGGGAGCTTAATGGGCCAGATATGGTAATTTCCCAAATTCTCTCACTGTGTATCATACAGTCTGCCAAGAAGTAAGTTCTCCAAAAATATTTAATATTATAAATATCCCTATTTCATTGAAAATAGTGACTTAGAAAAGAAAATAGCTCATTTAAGGATGGAGATGGAAGGGATAAGATTCAAACTCAGCTCTGATTCTTTCAAGGCTGGGTACTTTCTACTAATTCACAAATATTCACAATAAATAGCAAATATAAATGGATTCCAAACCTAGACCAACCTGGATTTGTGCTTTTATCTATTAAGTATGATCAATCTATACACAAATTATTTAAATGAGGTTCTAGCAACCACTGATTGATTCAGTCAATGTCAATCCATATCACTCAAGATCCTATATTTATGCTTTTTCTTAAATAGTTCAATTGATCCTACTGTTTCTACTATGTATAATTTGTGCTAACAACTTGGGAATTCTCTTTTATTTTTAGCCATTACAACTATCATTCCCAAATAATGTGAATACATTTCCACTAATCAGTTTAATTTTCATTTTTAAAATAATTAAAATGATTATGTAAGTTAGTATAGTGGTTGATATAGTCTTTCCTATTTTCCCATTTAATTCAAATCAAGAGAATTTTTGACAGTATATTCTACCAACCACTCCATCACAAAGATGCATAGACTTACTACATATAAAATAGTTACATAATCTAGACCAGCCATGGGCAAACTACGGCCCGCGGGCTGGATCGGGCCCATTTGAAATGAATAAAACTAAAAAAAAAAAAAGACCATACCCTTTTATGTAATGATGTTTACTTTGAATTTATATTAGTTCACACAAACACTCCATCCATGCTTTTGTTCTGGTCCTCTGGTCCAGTTTAAGAACCCATTGTGGCCCTTGAGTCAAAAAGTTTGCCCACCCCTGATCTAGACCCTATGCTAGAAATTTTTTTTTTAATGTTTTTATTTATTTCAGAGAAGAAGGGAGAGGGAGAGAGAGATAGAAACATCAACAATGAAAATTATTTATTAGCTGCCTTCTGCATGCCCCCTATGGGGATTGAGCCCCCAACCTGGGCAAGGGCCCTGATTGGAATGGAACCATGACCTCTTCGTTCATGGGTTGATGCAACAATTGACCCACACTGGCCAGGCTACCTTAGAAATCTTAATCAATGTTTATTTATTTAAAATGAAGTGCATTTATATCAGGTGTGACTCATCTACAAAATATACAACTTTAATGTAAATATAAAAAAATGTGAGAAATAGTACCAAACATATTTTTTAAAAATATATTTTATTGATTTTTCACAGAGAGGAAAGGAGAGGGATAGAGAGTTAGAAACATTGATGAGAGAGAAACATCGACTAGCTGCCTCCTGCACACCCCCTACTGGGGATGTGCCCGCAACCAAGGTATATGCCCTTGACCGGAGTCGAACCTGGGACCCTTCAGTCCACAGGCTGATGCTCTATCCACTGAGACAAACCGGTTAGGGCCCAAACATATTTTAAATCAATTATTAATTGTTCTAAAGTATGCAACGTTACATTTCTTTGTACATGGAAACCTTATGAATGGAGATTTAGACTGATTTCTGGAACAGTACTCATACCAGTTTTAATTTGATTTCTTCTGTTTGATCCAGCCCCACTCCTACATCTCAGGAACAATCATTTTGTAGCCACCATCAAATTATTTTCGCTAGTAACATTACCTAATTTTTATGGGATATGTGTTCCTCTGTCTCTTTAGCATACCCAAATACTACTTCAATTTTCTCCTATCATAAATGTTTATTGTCCCATAAACTAGAGCATTGCTTTTGAAACTGATTTGATATTTTAAGTTCTACTATAATTGGATAAATAGCAGCTGACTTCCAGGATGCAATTGCGTATCTATCTACCAGATTGGAATCCAAATCATGCAGTGCCTGGGCTTACCTTGGCAACACTGAATGATAATTTGGTTGGTGGCTGGGCAAAATAATGTGTAGACATTAATTTTCAAGTGATCTAATTTTGTGGTTTTTGTTTTTAGCACTTTAGATGCATTTGCTTCTGTAGAATAACTTCTAACAGTAAAAATGAATAATTTAGAATCATTTATACCCAAACTGATATTTAACATAACAACAAACATTCATTGATCACTTATTTTGTGTCTGACTGCAACCTCAAGTTGTATTTTTATAGTATAGTTGTCTGGTTGTCTTATTTTATAATAACTCCATGAAATAGGTAGTGCAGTTCTCTCCAAATTATGGATTAAACATCTGGGAATTAGGGAGACTAAATAACTTGACCAATGTCACACAGCTAAAAACGTTTGGCTCTTGGTATGCTATGTAGGCAGCCTCACTTCAAATTCCTCTCTCTTAACCATTTTGTTATACAACTGCAAGTAATCCAGTAGGTCATAGATACATCCCAAGATATGAGTGATGATGTAAGATGTTTAATAATAGGCTTTTTATTCTATTTATGGAATAGAGTAGTATAAATAATAGCATATAATAACAAAGATTTCATGAAAATGCATTTATAGTAGTCCCCAATATCCTGCTTTTTCCTCCCATTGTTTTCAGAAAGAGGAAGGGAGAGCAAAATAGAAACATCAATGATGAGAGAGAATCATCAATTGGCTGTCTCCTACTGGGGATCGAGCCCACAACCCGGGCATGTGCCCTGGCTAGGAATTGAACCATGACCTCCTGGTTCATGGGTTGATGCTCAACCACTGAGCCACGCGGTTTTGTTTTCCATGGTTTTAGTTACCCTCAGTCAACCACAGCCTCAAAAATATTAAATTAAAAAATTCCAAAATAAGCAATTCACTAGTTTTGAATTCTGAGTAGCATGATGAAATCTCATACCTACTACTCCATTCCACCCAGGAAATAAATCATCCCTTTGTCCAACACATCTACACTATATTTACTGCCTTCCCATTAATCACTTAGTAATTGTCTTGGTTATCAGATTGGCTGTTGTGGTATCTCTATGCTTGCGTTCAGGTAACCCTTATTTTACTTAATAAGGGCCTTAAAGAAGAATAATAGTGATGCTGGCAATTTGGATATGCCAAGAGAAGGCATACGGTGCTTCCTTCAAGTGAAAAGCCGGGTACAGCAAAATAAGGTATTTTCAGAGAGAGAAAACACAGTTGTCACGTAACTTTTATTACAGTATATTGTTATAATTGTTCTATTTTGTTAATGGTTACTGTTGTTCATCTCTTACTGTGCTGAATTTATAGGTAAGTATGTATAGGGGAAAATGGTATATACAGAGTTTGGTACTATCTGTGGATGTAGTCATCCACTGGGAGTCATGGAATGCATTCCCTAAGGATAAAAGGGATCTACGGAATAAAAATAAAGTTTCATAAGAGAGCCTGGCATTGGATAAAATGCTGGCTTTCCCGTGGAATTATGTCCTTTTTCTTATAATATACAGTTACTCATAGAAACATCAGTGGTAATTTTATGTAGAAATGTTGGAGAGATATTTTAGAAATACTAAATTTCAAACCATTCCATTCCCATTACATTTGAGCTTGTTGAAAAGAAGGGAGATAAATTTTACTTAGAGTTTATAAATAGAAAAAATAAGTCCTGTATAAAATATTAGATAATGAAAAGCTTACATTTAGTGTTTACTTAAATGACTGTCTAACTTGAGCAAAGGATAGTAGTCTGAAAGGAAGCTGCCATCCTCAAAACTATTTGAATCCTTTTTAATGGCCTCTTATACTCCACCCTGTGCATTGAGCAGACGCCACGGCGAATACTGCTCCTTTTCTTTTTTTCTTCTTCTCATCATTCCATCCTATCCTGTAGGTTGTATTAGAATTGTAGAAATTCAATACATAGCACAGCATTCCCATTTCTCTGTTTTTAACCAAGTGTTAAATAAGACATGGGAGAAAGGCAAGTAGTGATAAACTATCAGTGATTCTCAATCAGGGAATAAATCTTTATTGTGGGGCTAAAAGGTCTGGGTACCACCAGTGATTCTCATGTCTCTGCTCAATCTAGACCTAGGGAGACTTCACCCAAACAAAAGCTCACATCAGTAGAGCTGAAACATGAAGCTAGACAGTGATGGCGAACCTTTTGAGCTCGGCATGTCAGCATTTTGAAAAACTCTAACTTAACTCTGGTGCTGTGTCACATATAGAAATTTTTTGATATTTGCAACCATAGTAAAACAAAGGTTTATATTTTTGATATTTTATATATTTAAATGCCATTTAACAAAGAAAAATCAACCAAAAAAATGAGTTCGTGTGTCACCTCTGACACGCGTGTCATAGGTTCGCCATCACTGAGCTAGGATTACTTCCTTATGGAAATCCAAAATCGAAGGAAGAAAAAACGAGTGAGTTTTTATAGTTTAACTCAATCTAATTGGCTATCACCTAAACATCACATGCTGCTACATAGGGAAAATATGGAGCAAGGAAAGGACATTCCCTCTATAAAAAGTCCAAGGCTTACACACAACAAATAGTGTGGAAAGGAGCTGGTGCGATATTATCTCATGCATGTTTGAGTTTGCTATGTTAATAGAGATGGGATCAATTTTTTGTTGTTTATCCTCACCCAAATATATTTTTCTATTGATTATTTAGAGAGAGTGGACAGGAAGGAGGGTGGGAAGGAAAGAAGAGAGAGAGAGAGATGCATCATTGTGAGAGACACGTTGACTCCACAACCCAGGTACACGGCTTCCATCAGGAATCAAACCTATGACCCTTCAGTGTGCTGGTCAATGCTCCAACCATTTAGCAATACCAGCCAGGGCGAGATAGGATCAAATTTTATTGAATTAGCTCTCTGGATAGGGACAAATGGGTAAGTATCAGGTTGAACATTTTTAAATGTACATAGGTTAATGATGATTAAAGTATCCCTCACCTTTATTAGTCATTCCAGAAGAGAAAGGATAGGTATTTAGCATAAAACAAATAAGTGACTATACAACTTTAAATTTTGATAATATTACTAAGTTTGAAATATTTGTTTGAATCTTTACACATATTTTAAAACAACACTTATGTTGAAAACATGGAAATGGGCTATAGTAATGTTATTTATTATTATTATTATTATTTTATTGTTATGGTACAACATAAATATTCTTGTAATTAAATTCTATCCTTTCATTATTTTAAAATATCTTCCAATCATCTGGTTATCCTATAAAAGATGTGTGTAGCAAATTGGTGAATTGACCAAAGTAGGTCATCCTTTTTGTTAAGCAATTTTCCATCTGTGAATATATTTCAATATTATACTATAACTGGAAGCTTCATTTATTATAATGGCAAAGCTTTAACATAATATAAAAAGATAGTCTAAAAATACATTTTTGAAAAGTGAAAAAATATTTTTGAAACTGGAAAATGCTTTGTAAACTACTGAAAAGTTAGGGTAGCATGGAGAAATGCTACATAATACACTGATATCAAGAAGTGTAGTCATACTATTCAATTTGGCAGGCATTTTTAAGCATTGCTAGGTGTCAGACATAGGAAATTGGAAGAAGGAAGTGCTCTTTAAGAAAGGAAATTATCCAGGGGTAGAAAGACTAGCTGGAAGGGGGAACGATAGAAATGAAGACTCCAGGTTTCTGGTCTGAAGACTAAATGGATAGTGACACCACTATAGACATAACAAACATAAGAGAACATACATGTTCAGAAGGGGAAATAATATGAGTTACATTTGTAAATCCTGATCCAACTCTGTTGGAGTAGGCATGTTTAAAATTCAAGATAGAGACCAAATCATTCATAATGATTCTGGAGTTATTAACATGACAGACTGAGGGGAGAGAAGGTGAATATCTAGGAATGAAAAGAGAAAGACAAATTCTTAGCACACTAATTTTTAGGAGAAATCATTGAAAATAAAATTCTGGCCAAAACGATGGAAAAAAAACAAGGGAGAACGGTGTCATGAAAATCCAAATAAATGGTTTCAGAGAGGAAAGGTCAAGGCTTTCACATTGAGAAATAAGAAAAGAATATGTCTCTTGCATTTATAGATTAGTTAATTATTGACTTTGGTATTTCAGTTTTGGAATTATGAAAAGTCTCTCTGTGCTTTGGTTTCTCTCCAATATAGGATGTTAATCACTACCATGGTTGTCTGTAGGAGTAAGCCCTGTTTGTCTTTGTGTCCAAAATGGAGAACAGAATGTTCTATATTGGAAATAAATCAGAAAACACTTTTCAATCATTTTTGTAAAACTGATGGGTTGGCATTTAAAATAATGTGAAGTTTTCCTGATGATGACAGTTCAATATAATCTTTGTAATAATAATTAAATTTACTCCATCTGTCCTCATTCTTCTTACCTATCAATTAGTCATGATAGATTCTCTCCCTGTTTTCCAAGTATATTGAGAGGATTTTTAAAAAATAAATTTTATTGATTTTTTACAGAGAAGAAGGGAGAGGGATAGAGAGTTAGAAACATCGATGAGAGAGAAACACCGATCAGCTGCCTCCTACACAACTCCTACTGGGGATGTGCCCGCAACCAAGGTACATGCCCTTGACCGGGATCGAACCTGGGACCTTTCAGTCGCAGGCCGATGCTCTATTCACTGAGCCAAACCTTTAGGGCGAGAGGATTTTTTAAAAGTATAGTGCAACTGGGGAATGGTTTGTAAAGGAAAACTAAAATAATTTGAAATCTCAGTGGGTAAAAGCAGGAGTGAATATTTATGGAGAGAGAAAAAGTACCCACCAATTTTCTTTGAAAAGTAAAGACTGACAATTGTCGTGAACAAAATGTCTAAAAATAGAAAAATACACAGCACACAAAGTAGTCATTTACACAGCAGATATAAGTCTGTGAAATGTGTTACCCTGAGATATATTTTGGGAAGATAATGAGTGAGAACCACATGCATTTTATGTATTGCTCACATATTCCTTGGAGTTTCGCATATCTGACACCTGGCCGATGGTTAATTTGTGCTTGTTGAATGAAATGATGATTTACTAACTTTCCAAAGAAGATATAGCAAAATCAATCTGTTATGTGACAATTTGGATTTATGTCATTAAGCTCTTCACTTTTATTTATGGCATAAGATACCCAGGACTCCCAGGACATTCCTCATTCCCTGTAGTCTCATCTGCATAGAACTCTGTTATTTGTTTATTCATTTAGTCAATTTACACTTCCCTTAAATTTAAGGAAGCACACTGCCATGCTGTCTTTAAACCAGGTCATTTTAAGCAAAACATCCTATCATACTCAACCTCTTGCCTATTACTTCAATTGAACACGGCTCTCCTTGGAGAATATGACTTCCCATGTAGGCCTCTCCAGGAAGGAATATTTTCTTTCTCAGATGTTTTATTCCATTTGGCCTTATGATAATATGTTATCTTCACCTTCAAGTCCTTATCAGGTTAGTTTTAGGTTTCATTTAAAAATATGTTTGTTATTAACAAGCACAATGAGGTTTTTCTTTCCTAACTTTTTAAACATCTATTTTCATGTAAATCCATAAATAAATGTAGCAGTCACCTAATCAAAGACTTATTAGACATGGATTTTAAAGATTTTTTTACAGATAAGGATGATATATAAAGCATGTTATGTAATACCTACTTTAGTTAGTACATTGACATTTAATAAATTCAAACAGAAAGAATATATAATTTTTGTTATATATCAACATATATATTTAATTTCTAAGTAAAATTTTGGTTACTATAGAGTACAATGGGTTAAAATATTTTTTACCCTTCTCCATTTTCATCTGTACAAATTATTGATTGTATTTAATTTTTTCTCTTTCCAAGCTTGCTAAAAATATTTTTATTAATAACGAGGAAAATAAATGGCTACAAATGACATCATAATATAATTATGGTCAATTATTTTTGGTGATATAATGGATATTAAGATAGCTGAAATAAAGTGAAATGATCTAGTCATAATTTATTTGTGTCATATCTTTATGAAAATGTATGGTAACCATTCCTTCAGTGAAATATGTGTCATTGTACATGGAGTTATCCTATATACTAAAAGAGAAACATGTAAATTGACCATCCCTCTGCTACACTCACCAGACAATCAGGAGTTAGTATGCAAATTAACCTGACAAAGATGGCAGGTTAATTTGCATACACAGGCGCCGGGCAGAGAGCAGAGCAGGAGAGCTGGTGGCTTCAGGGGACGTGGCTCCCTCAGTCGCTCCCTCCAAGTTGCCTGGTGGAGAGCAGAGCAGGAGAGCCGGCGGAGAATGGAGCTTCTTGGGGAACTTGGCTCCCCAAGCTGCCAGAGGGAGAGCAGAGAGGGAGAGCTGGCGGCTTGGAGGACTTGGCAGAGTGGGAGGCCATGGGATGGAGAATGTGCAGGAAGGGAAAACCAAGAGTGCGGGGAGCACCAGGAATGTTGGGAATCATAGTTCTGGTGGCAGATGGATCTCCTAGAGTCTAGAGCAGCCGTGGGCAAACTATGGCCCGCGGGCCGGATCGGGCCCATTTGAAATGAATAAAACTAAAAAAAAAAAAGACCGTACCCTTTTATGTAATGATGTTTACTTTGAATTTATATTAGTTCCCACAAACACTCCCTCCATGCTTTTGTTCCTGCCCTCCGGTCCAGTTTAAGAACCCATTGTGGCCCTCGAGTCAAAAAGTTTGCCCACCCCAGGTCTAGAGATACTAGAGCAAAGTGAACCTGGAGCACTGTTCTGGGACTGTTGCAGTGGGGGATGGAGGGAAAGCAAAGGTGAGAGACATAAGTAAAATGAGAGTGTCTAGGAAGAATTAAAGGGAAGATATCCTAAAACTTCCAAGAAATCTCCACCAATGAAGCAAAGAAAAAAAAAATGCCTCTATTATTCTTTGAGCAACAAACCAAACTGAGTTGGGGTCTCAGACAATTTGCTCATATGATTGCAAAGACAGACAGAAACTCCTGGATTGGAGAGGGCTCCCCTGAGGGCTCCCAGATTGGAGAGGGTGCA
>NW_005363099.1:713284-717911 GCF_000412655.1 Myotis brandtii | reverse complement strand
CAATCCTTGTGTTCCTGTGCGAATTGGAGACGTTTTATCTTGGTAACTGCAGACAGCAAAGGTGTTCGAACAGGCCTTCGGCTTCCATATCCCATACGATGCAATGTACGGCTAATTTGCCTACAAACATCAGGTGGTCATAATAATGTGGCCACTCAGTGTATATGTGTTATAAGTTTTTCATTTCATTTTGTTTGGTCTTCCAAGTTTGCTATGGCAATCTCTTCCTTCTGTTTACTTGTGATAATCACAGTGATATTTATTGATGCATCAAAAATGGACCTCGCTGAAATATCAGTCACTTGGTTTTGTTCTGAAATTAGGGACTAAATCATCAGCAGGAGCAACATATGAGTTCATTTTAGAAGCAAATGCTAGCTTCAGTTCCTTAGATGTACTTAATCAGAGACTGGAGTTAGGATCCAACAATTTGTGAATAGCCATATTTTAAAAAACCCATCCATGTGGGTGATGCCAAGGCCTGCTAAAGTTTGTCAACAAATATGGTATGGGATAAAAAAAAATACCCCATTTGACTTGTTATAATTGCTTTCTGGAATATATTCAATCCTGATTTTCTATGTAACATGTTTTTTCACAAATGTCACCACTCCAAAAGATTCATTCTGTCTTCTTAATTTACACCCTCTATCTGGGAGATTTCATCCACTCCCTTGGATTCAATATTTACCAACTTCTGTTTCCTGAGATACTTCTCCCTACCTCTTCTTTCTCCCTTCCCTCATCCCTATAAATGGCACCAACATTTTCTAGTTGATTAAGTTAAAAATTAGGTAGTGATTCTTAACTCCTTTCCATTTTCTCCCATTTCTCTATTGCCTACATCTGATAATAAAACCATTTTTAATGATTTTCTATCTTTTAACCTGAACATATTTCTCCATTTACTTAGGCCTAGAAAACACAGAAGGTACTACAAAATGTCTAATCCCCACCCCTATTAAAATTAAAGGTAAAATGCACATAAGCAAAAAGCAAAATTATAACTGTAAAATGCAACTAAGTTTAGCAAAACACTCTCTTCTCAAATATAACACATTTTCATCATCCCTAGAAATTGGACTTTTCACCTTCCCAGTCAGCCTAGGGGTTACTGCTGTTTAGATATTTTGTTTTTTCACACTAAATTAGTGTATCCTTTTTGGAATTCCATACAACTTGAATCATGCATTTGTTTTTGAGATTCATACCTGCTTTTGCATGTATCGATTTTTTTTTCTTTTTATCTCTAAGAAATATTGTATGAATGTACCACACCTTCTACTTATATCAAATAACCACAAACAACCCCTGACATTCATTTTGGTTTAGGTTTTTCTCCTACATGTATCTGCTGTGCTCTATAATTGCTTCATCTGGATACTTTCATGCCCTATAACACATGGTGAAAGCAAACATGACATAATGGTTAAGTGCATTCATCTGGAAAAAGAATATCAAAATTAGAACTCAGTTTCTCTAATTATAAGTACCTCTATGGTCTTAGACAAGTAGTATAATCTCTCTGTGTCTCAGATTTCCTAACTTTAAAATGAATATAATAATGAGGACATCACTGAGTAATTAATCACAAAGATTACAGAATTAGAAATATAGAAAGCAATTAAGTAGCATAACACTTCTATGGACTCAAAAGGTTAGCTATATTGTTTTATTATATTTACTGTCTCTGTGCCTGTCTATAACACTATTCCATAAGCATCCTGTTATTGTTCTACTAGAGGCCCGATGCACAAAATTCATGCAAGAGTAGGCGTTCCTTCCCCTGGCTGCCAGCACCAGCTTCCTTCTGGCACCCCGGACCCGGGCTTCCCTCGCAGCCCCGGCATCGTCCAGAAGGTCATCTGGTCTAATTAGCATATTGTGCTTTTATTATTATAGATAACTAGAGTATGGCAGACATCAATACACATTTGTTCAAAGAATGAATAGATTATATTGTTATAGAGCATGCTAGTATAAACATGTTTCAACTGAGCATGTACTGCTCATGTTCCACTTTTGAAAACAGAATTTATCTTAATTTGTGATTGATATTGCAATTTTTCCTCAAGACCCATTCTCACACTCTATGCTGTAGCTACCGAAGTTTTTGACTTAGCACACTTACCCATGTGACATTATGTTTCCTAACTTACCTTTTAGGAGTTGAGGACTTATGACTAGAAACTGGACAGAATTGGGAATGACCACTTCTGTATGTGTCTCTGTATAAAGGTTGTTTGAGCTCCATTTCTGCTTTCCCTGTGAACCACTTTAACCATGTAGATAAGGTCAGTAACTAAGGGGAGCACAGAGCAACAGAAATGTAAACCTTCAATGGATGACCACTTAGAGCAGTGGTTCTCAACTTTCTGGCCCTTTAAATACAGTTCCTCATGTTGTGACCCAACCATAAAATTATTTTCGTTGCTACTTCATAACTGTAATGTTGCTACTGTTATGAATCGTAATATAACTATCTGATATGCAGGATGATCTTAGGTGACCCCTGTGAAAGGGTCGTTCGACCGCCAAAGGGGTCGCAACCCACAGGTTGAAAACCACTGACTTAGAGCAACTTTTCCGGTGCAACTTGTATTGTTTACATACCTCTGGACTATTTGATGTGTGTGAGAGAGAAAGGTCCAACTTAAGTTCTTTCTGTTTATTTGTTTGTTTGATTTTATAAAGCAGCTTAGGCTCTACCTTAAATAATGTGCTAGTTAAAAGAGAAAGAAATATAAATGGCCAGAAGAATGACCAAGAACTCTTAATAAATAAACTATAGATTTAGTTATCAGGATTGACTCTGAAGCTGCAGTTGGGCCAGCAGAGCATCACTGCCTTTTCTACAATCAGAAGATAATCTGTGGTCCACTGGCATGACTCAGTGGTTGAGCGTCAACCTATGAACCAGGAGGTTGCAGTTTGATTCCTGGTCAGGGCACATGCCTGGGTTGCCAGCTCCATCCCCAATGGGGGATGTACAGGAGGCAGTTGATCAATGATTCTCTCTCATCATTGATGTTTCTATCTTTTTCTCCCTCTCCCTTCCTCTCTGAAATCAATAAAAATATATTTTTTTAAAAAATAACCTTTGGCATTGAAATCTTGTTGCTACAACTGCTAGTTTCAGATCTGTGAACAGGTGCTATAATCAGGAAACATTTCTAATAGTATGATCAGGAAACATTCATGATTAGCCAGTTATTATTATCAAGAAATTGATGGTGAGAACTCAGATATCTTCATGTTCGACTTCCTAGCTGAATCTGATTCATTAGCAGAGTGTGGCCTTTGCCTCATGCTGCAGTCTAAATCCTACTGAAATATCCCTAATGGTGAACCCTTAAGTACCCATAATTCTTTCTGCAAGGGTGTCTGTGGAATTTTGTATTTGTCTTTCCAGCCACTGCAATACAAGACACTGAAAGGAGTTTGGGGAAAAAATGTTGAGCATCAGCACACTCAATTTCCTGCATAAGATGCATCTTGTTTTTACAACTTTTTAAACTATGTTACCATGGAAAGGTCATGAACTCTCTGAAACTATAATATAGCTGTTTTGCTTAGAGGAATAATAGTATCAATGCAGTGGGTAATTATTGCAAATTAATAAATTTAAGTTGTATGAATGATAGAAATGTCATCGTGGACAAGAATTGTGAATGCTCTGTTAGAACTTACCTGCACTATACATGAAATAGTATGCATTATTTGAAGGTGGATTTAGATTGTTTTTAAACAATTGTATATTGTAAAATCTTAACATCTAAAAAATTCAATACCCAATAGCCACTTCCATTAACATGAGGGTACATACTCTGTGTGTTTTCAATTCTTCTAAATTTACTGAGGCTTGTTTCATGACTCAGCTTATAATTTATCTTGCTGCCCACTCCTGTTACATTAGAAAAGTGTTGTATTCTACAATTGTTTTTTTGTAGTGATCTATATATATTGATTGGTTTGAGTTAGTTGGTGGCCTTCTTCAAATGTTCCAAAATTTCGCTATTTAATTTTTTATATTTTCTATGAAATATTGGACTCAATTATATACATACTAGAGGCCCGGTCCACAAAAATTTGTGCACTCGGAGGGAAGGGGGGGGTCCCTCAGCCCGGCCTGTGCCCTCTCGCAGTCTGGGACCCCTCGGGAGATAATGCCCTGCTGGCTTAGGCCTGCTCCCAGGTGGCAGAGGGCAGGCCCAATCCCTAGGTGCAGCCCCTGGTCAGGCTCAGAGCAGGGCCGATTGGGGAGTTGGGGCACCGCCCCCTGTCATGCACAGAGCAGGGCGGATCGGGAGGTTGCGATGCCACCCCCAGTCAGGCTCAGGGTAGGGCTGATTGGGGGGTTGGGGCACCATCCCCTGTCACACTCAAGGCAGGGTCAATGGGGAGGTTGCGGTGCCACCCCCTGTCACGCACAGAGCAGGGCCAATCCGGGGGTTGGGGCGCTGCCCCCTGTCACACACAGAGCAGGGCCCATCAGGTGGGTTGGGGCTCCTTACCCTGTCACACACGGAGCAGGGTCAATCAGGGGGTTGGGGAGCTCCCCCCTGTCACGCACAGAGCAGGGCCCATCAGGGAGTTGGGGAGCTCCCCCCTGTCACTCAGAGAGTAG
>NW_005363099.1:682568-712340 GCF_000412655.1 Myotis brandtii | reverse complement strand
GAAACAATGTATAACTCCAGCTCTGACTCCAGCTCTGAGATCCCAGCTCGCTGAAAGCTGGTTTCTGGCGTTTTTTTTATCTTCTATGTTTGTTACAATGTTCAAACTGCAGGCTCAGAGGCCTGCAAGGCAGGCGGGGAATGTTGGTTTCCTCCGTCACTGAAACTAAGCAAGCCTCATGTTAGTTTGTTAGTTTCAAGCTGCCTGCCGCCATCTTGGCTGTCAGTTAATTTGCATATCTCCCTGATTAGCCAATGGGAAGGGTAGCGGTCGTACACCAATTACCATGTTTCTCTTTTATTAGTGTAGATTTCTCATTGTACTTTGAGTTCTATACTTTTAAAAGTTTTGATATTAGGTTAACACATATTTAGATCAATAATGTCTTTGTTTTTATTGACTTGATGATTTTATTATAATAATTTTACTATAATGATTATGATGAGATACTTTTATTTATCTCTGGTAGTACTGCACACCCTGAAGGATACTTGGTCTGATATTAATATAATTGCCCAGATTCCTTATGATTTGTATTTTCATGACAATCTTTTTTCAATATTTTTTACTTTTAATTTATCTTTACCTTATTTTAAATGTATATCTCCTATTAATGGCTCATAGTTTAATTTTGCTTTTATCTTTTAAGTGTTTAGTCTGTCTATATTTAATATTTTTATGTGACTGGACTTAACTGTACTATCTTTCTATAGGTTTTCGATTTGTTACATTAGTTTTGTTTTTCTTTTCTACTTCTGTGATAGTTAATTGTATGTGTCAACTTGACTTGGCCATGGTACACTCAGATATTTGGTCAAACATTAGTCTGGATGTTTCTGTGAGAAAGTTTTTTTATAAGATTACAAATTATGAAAGCAGATTGCTTTTTCTTTGTGGGTGGGCCTCATCCCATTAAGTCCTGAATAAACAACAACAAAAAACCCTGGCCTTCCCCAAAGAAGGATAGAATTCCTAAGGCCTAACTACTTTTTGTGCCTTCAAGAGACCTTTTTTCCTGCCTTTGTCCTCATAAGAAATCATGGGTGCTGCCTGAGCCTCCAGCCTGCCTGTCAGTCAGGAGCTCCACCAACAGCTCCTGCATCTGGGACTTATAAGTCATTATAATCACATGAGTCAATTCCTTGTAATAATTTCAAATATCTATCTATCTATCTATCTATCTATCTATCTATCTATCTATCATCTATCTATCTCCTAACTATCTATGTATACATATATGTATCTGTTTTGTTTCTTTGGAGAACATTTATATCCCATCTATCCTATCTTCATGTGGGCAAATTGAAAAAGTTGTGAATTCAAGTTTATCTCCTTTATAACTTTACTAGAGGCCCAGTTCACGAATTCGTGCACAGGTGGGGTCCCTCGGTCTGGCCAGTGATCAGGGCTGATTGGGGCCCTCTCGCCCAGTCCCGATCAGGGGCCATTGGGGCTGGCAGGAAAGGCCACGGGAGGTTGGCTGGCCACAGGAGGTGGGCTGTGGGAGCACACTGACCACCAGGGGGTAGCTCCTGTGTTGAGTATATATCTATATCTATATCAATATCTATATCTATATCTATATCTATATCTATATATGTCTATATGTCTATATCTATATCTATCTATATCTATCTATCTATCTATCTATCTATCTATCTATTTCAACTCTATCTATCTATCTATCTATCTATCTATCTATCTATCTATCATCTATCATCATTACACCTAACTGAATAAATATATTTCATCTACCAGAAATTAACTGTCAACATAATTTCTTTAATATAATTAAAGCATTTGAAATGTTGACTCTTCTACTCCATTATGGTCATATCCACCCCCACAGTTATAATTCCATTACCAGTGTCCTGGTTTAAACTCTAATTTTGACCTAGATTTTTGTATTATTATGACTTTCTAAATGTGATTACTCATCACATTCAGAGAATTGTAATATCAATAAAACAAAATGAATTCTCAAAACGTTTTTTGTTTTTAAATATTTTTTTATGTCAAAGGCAGAGGTTCACAGAGATTCCTGACAGGGAAATGCCATTTCAAATGACATTTTCAATTACATTACATGGACTTTGAAACAGTTTAAAATGGTACCATTACTCATAAAATTTAAGTTGCACACAGCCTTATACACACACACACACACGCACACACACACACTACTTTTTATTGTGACCAAACTGACTTTTATGATATTATTATCTCAATTTAATGTGAAAAGTCTCTAGTGCCTTTTGTTTCTGTTTATTAGTAACTGAACACAGGAACTCTAAGTAAACTCTTATACTTTTACATATTAGTTTTCACGTATGTCAATCCTATCATGATCTTGACTATGTTATATAAATCACATATATCACATGATCTCACTCATTTGTGGAATGTAATGAACAACATAAACTGATGAACAAAAACAGATCCAGAGACAGAGAAGCATCAATCAGACCATCAAACCTCAGAGGGAAAGCAGGGGAGGATGGAAAGAAGGGGGAGAGATCAACCAAAGACCTGTATGCATGCATATAAGCCTAACCAATGGACACAGACACTAGTGGGTGAGGGCACGAGCGGGTGGTGTGGGACAAAGAGGGTATAAGGACACATATGAAATACCTTAGTCAATAAAAAAAAAGGATTGGCAGGGCAATGTCATTGGGAAAGTCCTGAATTAAGCAGAAGACTTTATCTTCCCATTCTATTTTATCTTCTCTGGGTACAGCTCCTGCACAAGAGTGCTTATTCCTCTGTATCAACCACATGACCCTGCAACTTTTTCTCTAGTTTCCTCTTCTGAAACCATCCAATAGAGTGTCGTCAGCATAATCTTCCATAGTTTCAGAGCTGATCATGTCATTCTCCTACTCTATCTAAAATAGTCTCTGACACATTTTTGCCTGCAGAATAAAATTCTAACTTCCTGTTCTGACATTGAAGAATGTGCATGACCTTGCCACTGACTTCTCTGTACAGCATATTTTCATTATGATACCCCCCCTTCCCTATGCTATCTCTAGCTAAGCCCCACATTAAACATATATCCTTGGATCATTTCCTTTGTGTACTTTCCCCCTCTCAATGGAAAATCACTCAATTTTCTCATACCTCTTTTCTGATGAAATATTAGCCTGGTCAGTAATCTTGATAAATGTTGATTTTAAAAAATGAAGAGTGAGATTAATTGATGAAAAGAAAAAGTTTATTATATCATGCAACTGAAAAATATAGTAGCTTTTAAAGTAATATCTGCCTTCAGATATTGAAACAATATTAGCATATCAAACTTCTTTGTTCCAATCTCTTTTTTCTCTTTTTTTAAAGTGCTTTAATTTATGGACCTTGGTTGTAGAGAACATTTTATGAACTTGACATCAAAGGCAAGGAAAGTAAGACAAAAATAAATTAATGGGATTATATCAAACTAAAAAGCTTCTGCACAACAAAAGAAATTGACAACAAAACAAAGAGGCAGCCAACCAGATGGGACATAATATTTGCAAACAGTAAACTCTGACAAGGTTTAATTTCCAAAATATATTTTAAAAACTCATGAAACTTAATACCAAACAAACAACCCAACCAAAAATTGGGCAAAGGACCTCAAAATACACCTTTCTCAAGAAGACATACAAACAGTCAATAGAGTATGAAGTGATGTTCAACCTCATTAGCAGTTAGGGAAATGCAAATCAAAACTACAATGAGATACCACCTCACACTTCTTAAAATGGCCATTATCAACAGAATGAGCAATAACAAGTGCTGGAGAGGTTGTAGAAAATATTGAACCCTCATTCACTGATGGAAATATAGACTGGTACAACCTCTATGGAAAGCAGTCTGGTGATTCCTCAAAAAATTAAGAGAGCTATCATATGACCCAGCAATCCCTCTACTGGGTATATACCTGATAAATTTGAAATCATGTATTCATAGATATATGCACCCCTGTGTTCATTGCAACATTATTCATGGTGGCCAAGACATTGAAAGAACCAAACTGTCCTGCAATAGTGGACTGGATAAAGAAGACATGGTACATATATTATAGGATATTACTCAGCCATAAGAAAGGATGAAATAGTGCCATTTGCACTATGGATGGAACTTGAAAGTATTATGCTAAGTGAAATAAGTCAGTCAGAAAAAGCCAGCAACAAACAAACAAACCACTCAAAAAGTGGGCATAGAACCTGAAAATGCAGTCATTTCACTTATATGTGGGATATAAAACTTGAAACTTGTGAACACAAACAATAGTGTGGTAGTAACCAGACGGAAGTGGGGGAGGGGAGGGTGTCCTAATATATGGTGACAGGAGAAGATTTAACTTTGGGTGATGGGTCGCATTGTTTTGACTTTAAACAGGTGCTCATCTTAAAACAATGAATGTGTGATTAGGTTGGGTTTGGTTATGGGTTTATTCCTGGAGCCAGAAAATGATATAGAGGAAGTGGAAAATGAATCCTCCTAGGACCATATAAGGTAAAGTTGCTTAGAGATGATTCCTCAACAGAGAATCAAAGTGTTATTACTAGAAGGAAGAATGGGCAGTAGGCCAATGCCTGATTCCATTACAATGGAATTGCATGACTTTTTATATCACTCAGGAGAAATAATTATTTATATCCCTTACGATGTATTCACCCAGGTAATATATCCCATTTTACTACTATTATAGTGTATAATGCACATTCATATTTTTCTTTTAGGATAAAAATTCCTTTTGGACTTATGACTTTAAAAAAATGTTCATAGCACATAATGTAATATTTCATTCAAGCACTTATTACGTATTTGCTTAATGGATAGTATTTTATTAATTTTTAAATATCTCTAATACTTTTGTTTATTATCATTGAAAAATCTTAAATAATAATTATTTTTTGAATACATTCAAATTACTATTGTAAAGATGGAGCACAGTAGCATATTGAACTGTAGATATTTTTTGCTGAGAAGCCTAAGGGATCCTTGACTTTCTTCTTTGCCAGCAGGAGGTAGTTAGTCCCAAGCTTTAAGGAAGAGCCAGCAATAATTGTATGTGGAATGACTGAGGGAAGAATAATTAACCTTTGCATGGATAGTATGTGTGTCATATGGGATTTTATTGAATATTGAGTAATATAGGAGAGTAATAACTTGTGAAAATGTGAGGCATTTAGAGAACATTATGCTAAAATTTTAGGTGGTATAAAACAGTTAAAAAAGGATAATGGCCAACTTGTTTGCAGGGAAGAGTACAAGAGTGTATAGGTCAGTGGTAGAGGGCCTACCTAGGGTATTCTTGGTTTGCCTTGGTGTAATTATGAACAGTGCTCCTGTTGCTCATAAAAATTTTCTGGTTTTCAATGACAATTTATGGTTAATGTATCTGAGTGCCCCAGAATCCACATGCAATAATGACACTCTTTGCACTAGAGGGCTCCAGCTATTAAAAGAATGAGACAAGATTTGACCTTTATGAACCTATCAGAGCCAGTGTTCTAGTTCATGTATGAGAATTCTGAAAAATTTTGTAAAATTATACATTTTTACTTATATTTAGGACTTTTCGATGGGCTATTTAATTGCTATCTATATCCTATCTAATAGAAGAGTAATATGCAAATTGACCATCACCCCAACACACAAGATGGCCGCCCCCATGTGGACACAATATGGCCAGCAGGGGAGGGCAGTTGGGGGTGATCAGGCCTGCAAGGGAGGGCCGTTGGGGGGGACCAGGCCTGCAGGAGAGGGCAGTTGGGAGGGTCCAGGCCAGCAGGGGAAGGCAGTTAGGGGCAACCACGCTGGCAAGGGAGGGAAGTTAGGGGTGACCAGGCCTTCACAGGAGGGCAGTTGGGGGTGACCAGGCCAGCAGGGGAGGGCAGTTAGGGGCGACGAGGCTGACAAGGGAGGGCAGTTAGGGTGACTGGGCCAGAAGGGGAGGGCAGTTGGGGGTGATCAGACTGGCAAGGGAGTGGTTAGGGGGTGATCAGGCTGGCAAGCAGAAGCGGTTAAAGGCAATCATGTAGGCAGGTGAGCGGTTGGAAGCCAGCAGTCCTGGATTGTGAGAGGGATGTCTGACTGCCCGTTGGGATCAGGCCTAAACGGGCAGTCAGTGATCCCTCAAGGGGTCCCAGATTGGAGAGGGTGCAAGCTTGGCTGAGGGACACACACACACACAGCCCGTGCATGAAAATTGTGCACCAGACTTTCTGTGGATGCCACCACGTGTTTATCTCAGAAGGGACTGAGTGTTATTGATGACAATTTTTTTAAAAAAAGAAACTTGTATTTGAAGTAAATAAGTTTAAGCCTCTTTCTAATCATAAGCAATAAACTTAAGGAGGTAAATAACAGGTTTGAACAGGGAGGTTGGTGTACATTTTTATATTGGAGCTTCAATCTGTCCTGAAGTGTCTGAAAATATGCTCTCTAGTGTAGCATCCCATAGCAGTAAAAAGGTGAGTTAAAGTGTGGATGAATAATAGAGATGAAGCTCTTTCCTCTCAATTAAGATCAGAGCACAGGCAGTATATGGTGCTCTCCCAGCAGAAACATAAAAGAGGAGCTCCTCCTGCTGAGACCCAAGCCTTCTGCTCAGAAAACTGAAAGAAACCTCCCCCATTACTGGGCTCTTAGGAGTGATTCTCCACAGGCCACTTTAAAAGGACAGTCTTCAGCCTCACCTTTGGGACAGCTGTATGCATGGTTAAAGAAACATAGGTATTAAAGATGAAGGCTGTGTTGAAAATAAGAAAATTAAATGTCTGCCATGGAAATTTTAAGATTACAGGTATTCTGTTTCCTTTATGTGTAATATTCTCAGACATTTTCTGAAACATATTACACTGGACATTTTACACCTCGGCCTTATATGGCTGTGCTTGGACATAAAATGCTAAAGCCTGTTCCTTTGTAATGTTTGGTATGGGATGTCCTAGTAGTCTATGCTGTGAGCACCCAGAGGAGACCACTGGTGATGAAAATAAGTTAATAAAGCACTAAGACGCTGGAAAGCAATGTTATCTGAAAGTCTGAAATGGCAACAGGGTAATTTTTATGTTTGAGTGAAATATTTCTTTATATATATAAAAAAGTGGAGAAAAATGATAACAGACAGAGCCAGGTCAAAATAGAGTCTGAGCTCTACCCCAGAGGATTTGCATGTCTTGCTCCTTGAATCTTTGGAATGTTTGAACTGGGAAAAACACCTTCAGACTGAGTCCAGCCAACATTGTCTTACAGGCAATTATTTTTAAAGCTAACAGGAAAGTGGGCCTCTTGACTGCAGGACTGATGATCTCGGATGCTCTTTAGAATCAGTAACCAGCCACATATTATTCAAGAGTAACTTAGCTTGTTAGCACCAGTAGAAAAGTTTTCCTTGGCTTCTTAGCATCCATATAAATTCCTTGCATCTACTCATGTAATCATTTATCTTTCCTTTCTCATAAAAACCCCTTACTTCCACACCATATTCAGAACATTGTTTGGGTTTCTGCCTGAAAGAGCGATTTCCAGAATTATAATTCTTTTTGATCTCAAATAAACAGTTTGCCTCTCACTTTGGCTTTTTATTTGTAGGTTAACAAAACCTGTTAAGTTCTGTATCGATCAGAGTAAAACTAAGGAATATGACATATGGTGAGGGTGAATTTATTCTACATTGGTACAACCACTCTATAAATAATTTTATTAAAATCTGGCCCTAACTTTCTTCTCCAGTCCTGATTTTTTATTATTCCATTCTGGTAGTATATAATATTGCCCCAGTTCACTTCTTTAAGGTCCTTGAATAAATGATGTTTGTTTGCTTAGTCTTTAAGCCTTCTCAATAATTTGCTTTGCCTTTCCTTCAGCTGGCTACATTCAAAATCATACTTTAGATCTTTGGGCATTCTTTCCACAAAACCACCTCCCCTCCTCCTACAACCTGAGCCCTATATGAAGTGTTTCTTCTCTGTGCTTTTTTTTTTGTGTGTGTGTGTGGGGGGGTTTCTTCACTTCTTTACCATCATGTGCATTTAAAAATATATATTTTTTTATTGATTTCAGAGAGGAAGGGAAAGGGAGAGAGAAATAGAAACATCAATGATGATAGAGATCATTGATTGGCTGCCTCCTGCATGCCCCGCACTGGGTATGAAGGAATCGAACTGGGACCTTCTGGTTCATAGTTCGACACTCAGTCTCTAAGCCATGCTGGTCGGGCTTACCATCACCTGCATTTTTATTTTTAGTCACTCATTCTACAAATCATTATGTACTGTTTGTGTCAAATCAAGATTATTGAAAAATACAAAATCTCTATTCTTATGTGAGATTATATTTTGTGGGTAAAATATTGATTTTAAATAAAATAAACAAATATGACTATGTTGGAAGCACTAATTTTTTTAAAATATATTTTACTGATTTTTTTACAGAGAGGAAAGGAAAGGGATAGAGAGTTAGAAACATCGATGAGAGAGAAACATCGATCAGCTGCCTCCTGCACACCCCCTACTGGGGATGTGCCCGCAACCAAGGTACATGCCCTTGACCGGAATCGAACCTGGGACCCTTCAGTCTGCAGGCCGACGCTCTATCCACTGAGCCAAACAGGTTAGGGCAAATTTTAATTATTAACTACAGAAATATCTATGACTCTCATGAATGCACTAATTACAGGTAGTGGTTATTACTATTGGAGGAAATTAACAAAGTAATGAGAATAATAGTCATTTAATACTTTAGTTTTGGTGGCCAGGGAAAATATCTTTAAGTAGCTGAAAAATGAGTGATGAAAAAGACCATGGGAGAATGTGAAAGACAGTGTTAAGCAATGCAAGGAATAGCAAATGACAACATATACAAGCCCTAAGTTAAAAATAAGCTTGGTACAATATTAGAAGTAAATAGAAAGAAAGTTTGGATTGATGTAATTAGCAAAGAGTGATAGGAGATGAGTTCAGAGCTGAGGGGGTCAGAAAATATAAAGCCTTCTAGGTCACAATTGGGAGGTTATGCTTTAGAATTATAATAAAAACCATCTGAAGATTTGAGACATAGAAGTATGATATCTCTTAGTATCATCTACTTCCCTCTCATTTTCTTTCTCTCTCTCTCCCTCTGCCCATCCTCCCTCTCCCTCACCCCTTTTGACATCAGAACCTTAGTGTTTTTGTTAGCTGTATTGGTACTCAGATCCTAACCTTCCTTACAGCTTAGCTTTGAACATCTCAGTTTGGTCCAATGGCTTATAAGCAAAAGTTATCTGTGTAATTTTCCAGATCATCTTCTTAAAGTTCAAGTTCTTTGCTCTAAGCATCTTTTCCCCTTCTTATAGGCTGTACTGGTAATTGGAGACAAGGTCATTTAATCATGCAGATAAGAAATGAATGGGATAGCAAATGGAAGTTTGAATGGATCTTTGAATATTTTGAATTGCACAGTCTGTCTGCCTGCACTGTGCCAACAATCATTAACTTCTATTTTATATAAAGTTTAGAGGAATTTCTTTTCTTCTTTTTCTTATATATTTTTACTTTTTTTGTTACAGCACCTCAATATAATTTATTTTTGTTTCTTTCTTTTTTAATGTTTTTATTGATTTTTAGAGAGAAAGCAAGGAAGAGGGAGAGAGAGAAACATCAATGTGAGAGAGAAACATTGATAGATTTCCTCTAGTACGAGTCGGACCAGCAACCTGAGTATGTGCCCTGACCAGGAATTGAACCGCTGACCTTTCAGTACATGGAATGATTCTCAATAGACTGAGCCACACCAGCAAAGGCTGCTTTTTTTTCTTTTAAAAATAGGTTGATTGGGATATAATTCACATATTATACAATATACAATACGTTCCTTCAAAATATACAATTCAGTGTTCTTTTGCATAATCACAGATATGTATAAACATCACCACAGTCAATTTTAGACCATTTTTACCACCTCAAACGTAAACCCTGTGCCCTTTAGCAACCACCCTCCTATCTTACTATGTCTCCTCCTACCTCTAAACAACCACTAATCTACCTTCCATCTCTATATATTTTCTTGTTTTGTATATTTCATATGAAAGGAATTATATGACATCTTTTGTGGCTGACTTCTTTAATTTGGCATTATATTTTTAAGATTCATCCATAAATTAGCATGTATTATGTATTACTGCCATTATGTTTTTGTTGTTAATCATCACCGAGGATATTTTTCCATTGATTTTTTAAAAGAGAGAATGGAGCCGAAGCCGGTTTGGCTCAGATGATAGAGCGTCGGCCTGCGGACTGAAGGGTCCCAGGTTCGATTCCGGTCAAGGGCATGTGCCTGGGTTGCGGGCACATCCGTGGGAGATGATGTGCAGGAGGCAGCTGATCGATGTTTCTCTCTCATCGATGTTTCTAACTCTCTTCCCTTCCTCTCTGTAAAAAATCAATAAAATATATTTAAAAAAAAAAGAGAGAATGGAATGGAGGGAGGTGGTGGGTGGGAGAAAGAGAGACGAGAGAGAGAGAGAGAGAGAGAGAGAGAGAGAGAGAGAGAGAAAGAAAGAGAGACAAAGATATGTGAGAGAGACACATTGATTAGTTGCCTCCCACAGGTGTCCAGTCCTGGGCCTGGGAAGGGACATGCAACCCAGTGCCCTTGACCTGAAATCGAACTGTGACCCTTTGGTGTGTGTACGGGGGTGATACTCTAACCATTTAGCTATACCTGCCATGGAACTATTTTATATTTTTTAATGGCTGAGTAACAATTAAATGTATGGACATACAAAATTTTGTTTATTCATGGATATTTGGATTGTTTCCACCTGTTAGCCATTATAAATAATGCTACCATGAACATTCATATACAAGAATTGTATTGATATTTGTTTTTATTTCTCTTGGGTATAAACATAGAATTGGAATTGCTGGGTCATATGGGAACTCTATTTTTTTGAGCAATTTACTTATTTCTTTAAAATTTATCTTTATTGCTGAAAGTATTATAGATGTCCACTTTGTTGTTTTTTAAATTAATTTTTTATTTTGAATTGCTTGAGAAACTGCCAGACTGTTTTTAAAATTGGCTGCATCATTTTACATTCCCACCAGCAGTGTATGAGGATTCCAAATTCTCCCTATCTTCACCAAACCTAATTGCTATATTTGTACTGAAGTCATCCTAAGAGACATGAAATAGTATCTCATAAAGTTATGGTTTGTACTCCTCTGATGACTAATAAGGTTGATCATGTTTTCATGTGCATATTGGCCATTTGTATGTCTTCCTTGGAGAAATGCTTATTCAGATACTTTGCCCATTTTTAAATTGGGTTATTTGTCTCTTTACTATCGAGCTGTAAGTCATTTATAAAAATATTTTCTTGATTTAAAGTTGTTATGAAGTATGTTTTCTTCTGTTATTTGGATTGCCTTCTACCTTCTTAATGATGTTCTTTGAAACACATACTTTTTCAAACTTTGTTGTAGTACAATTTATCTATTGTTATGGCTGTACTTTTACTATTCTCTCTTTCTCTCTCTCTCTCTCTCTCTCTCTCTCTCTCTCTCTCTTCTCTCTCTCTCTCCTTTTTTCTTTTCTTTTTAAGTTAGCCTGCCAAGAGCCATATTGATTTTATTGATCTTTTCAGAAAACCAGTGTTTGCTTTCATTGATTTTTTTCCTCTGTTGATTTCCTATTTTTAATTTCATTGATTTCTGCTCTAATTCTTATTATTTATTTTCTTCTGCTTACTTTGGGTCTGATTTCCTCTTCTTTTTCTAGTTTCCTATAGTTGTTAAACTTATTCATCATTTTAATAAACATTTTATCCCTTGTAAAAAGCCACTACTTTTACTGCATTAAGGGATGCTTTTACTATATTTGAGAATACAGAAAAAGACCAAAAAAATCAATTTATTGACCATTTGCATTTGAATTTTATCATACCAAACCTTTACAAGAATTTAGTATTACATAAGTGTAGGGTTATGTGTTTTGATGAAGAATTAGAGAACCAGAGACAATCGGATTTGCATAAGATGAAGGGCATAAGCCTAATGTACTTTCTACCACATTACACTGCCTCTCACAGTAAGAAGGAAGATGCCTCCTCAGATATCCTTTGGAGAGAATAAATGACCTGTTTAGAGAAGAGAACTTTCAATGTAATATCCTCGATTTTCAGATTATCCAGCTTAAGAATATTTGATTTTCTCAACTATAAGTCAAAGAAAAAATCAAAACAAAGTTAAAATAAATATTTTCATTATTTTATGTTTTTTGTTTTCTTTTCTAAAATTACTCATTTTCATGGTCATTTTCCCCTAATCATATTTTTAAAGAAATCTTACCTAATAATAGACAAAAATGTAAATTGACCATCTCTCCACTATGCTCACCAGCCAATCAGGAGAGTATGCAAATTAACCCAACAAAGATGGCGGTTAATTTGCATAAGTAGGCATGAAGCGCTGGATTGAAGACTGAAGGATCCGGCTGGAGCAAATGCCTGGGTCCCGGGTGCCAGAGGAAAACGGTGCTGGCAGCCAGGGGAAGGAAGGCCTATTGCATGAATCTCTTCATGCAAAGGGCCTTTAGTATCTTAATAATTACGTAAAACTTCCTGGGATTTACTATTGTAGACTGGTGATATCCAATCTTTAGCAAATAATAAATTTTTTATCCTTCTTATTTGTTATTTTCTTATCCCCTAGATCTACAATAGAGGCAATATAACATGAAAGGGGGCATTGACAAAATTGCTAAGGATTAGTGGAAGACTTTTGGGTCTTAGTAGAACAAGCACCATTTAAATTTTTTTTTCTGAATGGGACCTTGGGCTACTTCATTATTATTTTTAATCAACATCACTGGAGACTTTGTTTAGTGTATAGAAAATAATTAAGATGAATTAATTATGCTCCAGGGGGATTACTGAGACGTTTTCTAACCTTATTAATAAAAACTATACGTATAACACTATGGAAATGCTTAACCATTTGCTAGGTAACACAACAAAACATAGTATCTAAATTTCTTGGCTTAAGAAGTCCTACAGAAGCCTTACAATTTCTTGATAGCATGCCTATTATCTGGTAAGATGAACTAAAACTATTTCATTAAGAGAGTTTTTCAATTTTCAAAATGCTGTTACTTAAAAAGCTTAACTCTTTGTTATTTACAAAAATGAATGGAAAAATTAAAACCTCTGTCTTAAAAAGGTGCTTTTCCCTGGCTGACCGTATTGCATAAGAACAGGCCCTTGCTGATACTCTTTGCTGTTGCTGTTCATGATATTGGGGACATCAACAGAGCAGAAGTTGCCTGTTCAAACACTTTATTATTTTTTTCTTTAAAAAAATCATTATTGTTGAAGGTATTACATAGGTCCTCCCCCCCCCATTAACCTCTTCCAGCCCACTCCCACCCTCCCCTTCCCCCAGGCCCTCACCACCCCATTGTCTGTGTCCAAGGGTTCACATTTTAGAAGTCCCTTATGCTTCAGTTCCCTCACTAATAGTCTCAAGCCTTTCACCATGAAAGATGTGGCTTACCTTTCTGTTTTGCACTGTTGGAACCCTTTAAGACAATCTCCCTTCCTGGCTGGCTGTAATATCTTGTCTTTGCCAATAACTCCTCAGTTTCCCTGTCCGAGTTGAAACCACTAAGGACCTAATTGATTCATTCTAGTCATTTCCAGGGAGTTGCAGCCACTGCTGAAATTGTGTTTCTTTTGTTACTGACTCTGAAATATGTTGCTGGAACTTTGGTAAAGGGGACATCTACATTTGTTTACTATTGTATATTTGTAGGAACAGTATTTTTGGAGGAATGCCTGCTTGCCCCATGCTGAGGAGATTTGAAGCCACCAGAATTTATTCTGCTAATCCACAATGAGAGTTCAATTTAATCATGAAGAATATCAGTAAGTACCTTGTTGTTTGTTTTAAATGCATAAAACCATAGCATGTTAGAGCAGTAAGTGACTGAAGATAGAGGATATAATGTTCCATATTCTATATAATAAAAGGCTAATATGCAAATTGACCAAACGGAGGAACGACCAGTGACTATGATACACACTGACCACCAGGGGGCCGAAGCTCAACTCAGGAGCTGCCCCCTACTGGTCAGTGTGCTCCCACAGAAGGAGCGCTGCTCAGCCAGAAGCCCAGAAGCCAGGCTCATGGCTGGTGAGCGCAGCGGCGGTGGCGGGAGCAGGGAGCGGGACTAAGTTGGAAGTCGGACATCCGCCGAGGGCTCCTGGACTGCAAGAGGGCACAGGCTGGGTTGAAGGACCCCCATCCCCCAGTGCATGATTTTCGTGCACCGGGCCTCTACCCATAAGGAAACTAAGCTGGTTTATCTTGTCAATTGTGTTAAAAAGTTGTTTCCACCACTGAGTATTGCCTCTCAAGTATAAGTGGGATCTTTAAGGATTTCACTACATTTCTTTTTAAAAAAATGGAATATCAAATATGTTTAATCATGAGATTTAAAATGAGCTTCATTGAGAGCTCTAAAAATCATTAAAACATTAGCATATGATTATTTCCTGGTAGAAAGAAACAGGGTGGGCATTGGAGGGAGAAAAATAATTATACAGTTTTTGTAAGTTATAATGTGTACAAAGAAATATGAATATTAACCCTTTTACTGCAATGTGTTTTATGATGATTTAGCTGGAGGCTACATTCATGCATATGCATGTAAAATTCTTTGAAATTATGCACTTATGAGTAGCACACTTTTCTGATACTTCAATAAAAAGTAAACTGACAAATTCATTTAAATTTTCACTTTTTCAAATTGCAAATTGATAGATATTTTTAATGACCCTAACTAAATTCCACAACCATGTAACAGAATGAGCTAATGGCTGAAAAACAAAGTGAAGAAATACTAGTTCTGTTTAAAATCAAGTATATTCCAACTTATCATCACTTCAAATAAACAGCAACAACAATAATAAGCCACAAGAGAAAAACCTGCAAATGATCTGAGGCAGGACCAGTGTGATTATCAGAGGTAATTCACCAGTTTTTGAATCCAACAGGTTACAATAAATTTCAGGATCTAGGGATATTTACCACTGTCTTACTAAACAATGTGGGTTGGGAAGAACAGCCAAGATCAGGAAGAGAGATGGCAGAAAAGCTTGGTTATAAAAGGAATCCAGAAATGATAAAGAGAGAATAGTACAGAAATATTCAATATTACTCAACCTCACTGGTTAATACAAGCAGAGCATATACAATTCTTTATTTGGCATTCTTTTAAAATGTTGCCTTTATTTTCTAGATACCAAATTAGTAATATTCCAATCTTTAAAAGCAGATGCTACCATTAAGACTATTACACATTCCGAGCCCCCTTCCCCCCACCCTGTATCTGTGCTAGTTTGCTTATATACTTTAGAAATCTTGAATATATACCATATGGTCCTGGTGATTTGTTGAACTTGAGTTTTTCTACTTGCTCTATAACTTTCTCATTTTAGACCTTGATCTTTGTCAAGGGCACCATCTGATGCTCTATGAAAATTGCCTTAGGAATAGGAATTTTCCCAAAGTTCTCTCAAGTATTCTAATATGAAAACCATTTCCTTTCTTGTCTATTCTATTTCCAATCTTTAAAATTGTCCTTAAGAACTTAAAACTCTCATTATGATTTTTCTTCTTAATGTATAAACTTTCTAATTTTTCTTGGACTTTATGTGTTTCCTATTAAAATTTACCAGATTTGTTTAACCTTTTGCTGAACCTTTACCATGTTTGATTTAAATAAAATCTGTACAATCTTACATTGAATCCTTTGGAAATTTGAAATATAATATAAATTATAAATCAATTAAGCAGTAATAATTAGAATAACAGTTCACATTCTCTAAGTTGACTTGATTTTTACCTAAAGAAAATTTTCTAAGTTCCTTAATATTTTCAAGTTATGTCTTCAAAGCTAGAACAAATCACTAGTTGCTATATATAAGCCACCTGACTAAAAATAGGACCCATGTTATCTAAGTGAAGTTATTTATATATTTGATTTCACTAAGTATTTTAACACACTGTGTTCTGAAATTTTCACATAGCTATTGTTTTTAAAAGTTTCTTTATTTTTCCTATTTTTTCATCATCCATGTACATAAAGTATATTTTCATTTATACATTCACAATTATTGAGTATCAGCCACAATTACATCTATTTCTTCTTCTCAAATGGCTTACATATATTTCTTATACATTTTAAAGTTTAAAAATATACATATGCTTTTTTTGTGTGTTTGCCTATGTAAGTGTGGAGTGTGGGTGTTGAGATTTTAATTATGCTTTGACTTGCATTCCTTCTTGATGGACAATTAAATTATGTCCAGTCATCTTTTTTCTCTTTGTTTTTATTTTTAAAATTTGGCCATATGCATTTTAGTTTTGGCCTACCTATAGTGTTTAGAAAAAGCTTGCATTGAATATTACAATGTGTTAGATAACCATTTTCAGGACTATATGAACAAATTCAAGAGTGACTTTTACTCTTCTTAAAGCCAAAGAAAACCATTATTTTTACTTTATTTTTATATTGAATTTGCTGGGGTGACATTGGTTAATAAAAGTATATTGTTTTCAGGTGTACAATTCTATAATACATCATGTGTACATTGTATTGCAGGGTCACCACCCAAAGTCAAGTCTCCTTCCCTCACAATTTATCCCCCCTTTATCCTCTTCTAACTCTCCCCACCGTCCCTTTCCTCTGGCAGTCACCATACTGTGTCTATGTCCATGAGTCTTTTCTTTTTTTTTCTTTTTTTATTTGCTTAATCCCTTTCTCCTTCTCACTCATTCCCCCAACCTCCTTCCCTCTGACAGCTGTCAGTCTGTTCTCTGTATCCATGAGTCTGTCTCCTCTTTGTTAGTTTATTTTGTTCATTAGATTCCATCTATAAGTGGAATCATATGGTACTTGTCTTTCTCTGACTGGCTTATTTCAGTTAGCATAATACTCTCCAGGTCCTTCCATGTTTCCACAAAAGGAAACCGGCTTAAGTTATTCTAAACTCAGAAATGATTTTTTTTTCTTCTCTTTTAATCGCCAGAATTGAAAAGAAGCATTACTAACTTGTGTGCTGGCGGTTTTTTACATTAGCACATTTCCTTCTGCATTTTATGGGAAATGCCTATGGAAAGTGTGTGAGTGCCAAATTAGTCTCCCTGAGAAGTCTGAGCACCTCTGTCTCTGTGGAAGTGAACTTAACTGAGATCTGTTTTCTAATGGCCACTGTGAGCCAGTCGCTGAGAAGAAATAACTGTGTGTTTCCACATTTATGAGATATAAAAGATAGTCTCATAGAAGCAGAGCTTCTAATGGTGGTTCTTTATGGTAACATCATGAAGAGATCTATTTTTCTTTATATGAAAAAGAATGGAAAGGCATTACAGTGTTTAAAGGTAAGACACTAATCTAGATAGATTTAACTTTGAAAATAGTACTTTGCCTACTCTAAGGGTGAAGTATTAGAAGAGGACCAAAGCGGATACACAAAATGATTTATTTAAATGTAGATGGATTCCAAAATGTTTGTGAGGGTTGTAGTAAGAATGGAGATTTAAGGAAATGAATATTAGTAGATGTTAAAAAGCAAAAGCATTAGCACTTTGTGGCAGGCTGGGCATGTTAGTTAAAAGAGGGTGAGGTGGCAATGGTGACACCTTAGTTTCTAGCTACCAAAACTGTATTCATGAGCAAGCCATTTCCTAGGACAGGTAATATAGGCGGAAGGACATATTTGAGGATGTAGTAGGAGAGATATCAGGAGTTCAGGCCTGGATAATCTGAGTGTCTTGTTGATATTTAAAAAGATATAATAGGCCATGGGACATGGGACTTAGGTGTTGCCAGCAAATAGGGGCCTAACTTGCTTCCCTGATAAATTAAATCCTGTCTTACTAAAAGTATCTTTATTCCTTATTTGTTTTCTTATTACACATTACATGTACTCTTAAATTACTTCTCTATATGTTTGTTTTTATCATTCTCATTTTTTTCAACTGGAATGAATTTTTAAAAAGAATTAAATTACTTTATAAGAATGAACATTTTTCTTCCAGCCTTCAAATATTTGTTGAGCAGTTACTACGCTCCAAACATGCTACCAAGGTCTGGAAGAAAGCAGGTGTACTAGACGGTAGTTCTGGCAACCACTGAACTTCTAGGGACCAGTGCCAGGGCCGGAGCCCATGCATTTTGACTATTAGTCAGCACTCTTGCAAGGACCACATCAACAACTAATACTGATACAGACCTGCCTCTTAACAAAACTGAAAACTAGGAAAATAAATGATCTCAGCAAAAGTATTGGTGGAAATAATAAAAGAAATGTGTGGAGGCAAAGAGAAAAGGGAAGAACTTGATAAAATGAGATCTGAGACTACTTCAAAGTTTACACAGTTGATGGAGGGGGAAATAGAAAATTTATTTTTCATCCTTTTTGGATAAGAGTACAGAGCTCTGGAACTCTGAATTCTCTGATACAGTAGGAGCCACGTAAGTTAGTTTCAGGATCCAATGCTGAAACTAAATTTAAAACAGTTTTATTCTATATATTTTTCTATTACTAAATATTCAATTGTTTTTTTTATATTCTGTGAATTCCAGACATAGCTAGCTATTCTTTTGTAGAAGGGAGTAAAAGTGGGTTATTTTTTCCCCATTACATTAAAGAAAATGAATCAAGAACAACATATAGTTTCAAGTGCATGCTATATAATTCTGTTCCATTACTTAATTAGTTTCTATACAATAAATTTTGTCATAAGTTATAGCCTGAGTTGAAATATATTTGTCTTATTTTACTTTGTTGGTTTCATTTTGTTCTGCATGGGTTTTGCCTCATGCCAACACATTCTCTTAATGGGAGGTATTTCTGTAGGATACATCGTATTTTTAATATATTTCTTTTAAAAATATTTTATTGATTTCGGAGAGGAAGAAAGATGGAGAGAGAGATAGAAACATCAATGATGAGAGAGAACCATTGATTGGCTGCCTCCTGCACACCCCACACTGGGGATCAAGCCTGCAATCTGGGCATGCGCCCTTGATGGGAATCAAACCCAGGACCTCCAGTCCACAGGCTGATGCTCTATCCACTGAGGCAAACCAGCTAGGACAATATATTTCTTAAGTATGTTTTTATTGATTTCTGAGAGAGGAAGGGAGAGGAAGAGAGAATTAGAAACATCAATAATGACAGAGAATCATTGATCGGCTGCCTCCTATAAGCCCCACACTGGGGATTGAGCCTGCAGCCCAGGCATGTGCCCTGACTGGGAAATAAACCTTGACCTCCTGGTTCGTGGGCAGATACTCAACCACTGAGCCAAACTTGCCAGGCTTTAATATTTTTAAAAATGTATGATATGACTTAGAATCCCCAAGAAACACACAGCTATATTTGAAATGTCTTTTTTACCAATGGAATGAACAGATGTCACAACATGGTATATCTGTACTCTTTATCATCAGCCCATCACCAGACTGTGACCCTAAAAAATCTCCATCTGTCAAGTTTCTCCTTTCCACATTAACTTTATAATTACTGTTGGATCCCTGATTTTATTTTTGTTTTGTTTTGTTTTTTAATATATTTTATTGATTTTTTACAGAGAGGAAGGGAGAGAGATAGAGAGTTAGAAACATCGATGAGAGAGAAACATCGATCAGCTGCCTCCTGCACATCTCCTACTGGGGATGTGCCCGCAACCCAGGTACATGCCCTTGACCAGAATCGCACCTGGGACCTTTCAGTCCGCAGGCTGACCCTTTATCCACTGAGCCAAACCGGTTTCGGACAGATCCCTGATTTTTATTATATTATTCAAATAAACTAGGATATCTGGACTGTTTCTTTGATTTGCTGTAGCTATTTAAAGTAATAATGAGCCCTAGCTGGTTTGGCTCACATCGGCCTGGGGACTGAAGGGTCCCAGGTTCAATTCCTGTCAAGGGCATGTACCTTGGTTGCAGGCACATCCCCAGTAGGGGGTGTGCAGGAGGCAGCTAATCGATGCTTTTCTCTCATCAGTGTTTCTAACTCTTTATCCCTCTCCCTTCCTCTCTGTAAAATATCAATAAAATATATTTTAAAAAATAAAGTAATAATGAATATGCATGTAATGAAAGTATTGTATCATGAAAGGCATAGTATTCAGCTTAGGGGAAGGGGGAAAATAATTTCTTCACTATTTTTAGACAACAGAGTAGGCAGAAGCTGAAGCTAATGTAGAAGAGAGCTTCACATAGATGCAAACTGATTTATTCATCAAACTGAAGGTTGGGTTGAGAGCAATAAATAAATCTATTTGCCCCTCATCTTTGGAGAATACTTGTGGTGCACTGGGAAATGACTTCAATAATTGTACCTAGACTTTCTTGCTTCAACTAGCACATTGAATATTAATCCCTGTGGAACTTCTGCAATTACTAACTGTCATGTGAAAATTTTTATCATTTTTTCAAGGGAAGAATAGAAGAAAAATATATATCTCAAACTGACAATTGACAGGCAGGTGAAAGTGAAAGGGGTAGGAATTGGGCTCAAATTATGGAATAAATTTTAGGGGGGCATTAAAATCAGGGGATAGACTTTATAAATATTGCCCTGTCACCTCTTTTTTTTTATAACCACTATAACCACATTTATCATTATGGAATAGAAATAATCACAAATTGCAATACATTTATCAGTGGTGTTTACTATAGTATTTAGCCTAAAAGCAATGGTTGCTAAAAAATTAAATGCTTAAATGAATATTGGGTGGATTCTTTTTCCAGAAGAGAAAATTCCATAAAGACATTTCTTTTTGGGGGAGTGGGGGGCGGGTAAGACTAATTGCATTAGGAAACTAAAATTACATTAATTTGGCCATTAGAACTTCAATAAACTGCACCAAATCTCATATCTTGTCAAATAGCTAAAAGAAACAATATATTATGGTAATAGTTTCACTTTCAACTGATATATAAGTATGACTGAACCAAGTTATCTTGGACATCTTGTCAGTATTTCCAGAAAATTAATCTACTCCTGCAAGTTGTTAAATGCATGAAGTTATTTTAATGTCTGTTTTTTTTCTGTCAACTTTTCCATCCCTCAAAAATGATGTGCTAAATAAATTAAAATTATTGTTAAAATGTTTCAATGGATATAAAAACAATTTTCAGAATGAAATGTTGGATGGGAGATAACATGTATAAGGAATATGTGCAATACTGAAACCAGCACTAGTTGATCATGTTCAGGTACCTATGTATGCAATAATGGAGGGTTAGAATTACTGTTCTTTTGTTTGTTTTTACCAATTAAGTCACTAACTTACTCTGTGAACTTTGAGGAATGTATTGATTTATCTAGGTCTCAATGTCTTACTTGAAAAATGTAGGGCAACTTAGTGTAATCGTCAAGAGCAGAGAGTTTGGAATCAAATTGATTTATGTGCAAATTTGACCCATCTTATACTTGCTGTGTAGCCATAGTGAAATTATTTAATCATCCTCTCTTCTGTACTACTCCATATATAAAAAATAAGAGTAATAATAGTAATTTCATTAAGGGAATGAGCTTTATCTTTTCTTAGAATGAGATATGTCAAAGATCTAGGAAATTTGAAACTTCTTGATCTGCCTACTTTTGTTCAAGTACAAAATCAGACATATTTTCAATATTTACTTTAAAAATCTTGGGACGCTACATATAGAAAATAAATTTATCACAACCAATTTTAGCATAGGCAAGCCACGTTAGAAATAGGAGAAAAATACTCAAATATATATATAAAATTAAAGATAGACCTAAAGTATTGTCAATTACAGAATTATTAATTCACATTAAACATAAAGTTTAACTACTTATACATTTTCATAATTATAAACATAATTAAAATGAATTATTCAGCTTACTACTCTTCATCATGAATGAATAATCATTGTTATTTATTTCATTACATATTATTCGCTTTTGCGAATATTTGGTCTAACACAAAAATATGGGAAAGAAGAAGGGAAATCTATCTTCTTGAAATTCTAATGTTTATTTTTTAGTAAACCTATGTGTCCGTCTCTTTATCTTCTTGTCTCTTTTTCTCTCTTTCTGTTCCTTCCTTTCGGTTTGGGGAAATTTTTATTTAATACCAAGTTTCAAGCTATTTCTTGGTAATTTATAAAAAATTTCAGTCAAATAAATTTTCTTAGGAGTTACAGCAGATAAAAACCATAATATGGTTTCTACCAAGAAAAGTGTTTCCATTTGATTGGAAACAGCAAGGCAGAGAGAAAAATCTAACAATTCATTTCTTGCAGCAGTATCGTTCAGTGACCATAAATGAAAGCTTTGGCCTAATAAGAAAGAGTTCATTACCTGTTTTTGTCAGTGAATTTTCCTTATTATTGCCTGTTGAGAGGCAGATGAACTTACTGAAAAACACAGAATTTGCTTTGATCATCCAAGGAAGAGTGTCATCAGATTGAATTATAAGAAACAAACACACTTCAAATATTAGTGCTCCTATTTTCTTCGTGTGTTTAATAGGCTGAAGATTGCACCAGTGTCACTTTAAATTGTCCATCCGCATTCACTCTGCTGGCATCTGGGCTGGTACTAATTGGAGGCAATAAAAGTGACACAGAAAGGCAAATTCTGATTCTACTGTCATTTGGTCTCTAATATAACTTTAAATTTTGAATTATCACTTTTGAAAAAATTAACTTTTAAAATTCTGATTGATAGTCTATTTTGTGTAAATTTTGAAGTGGTAAGTGTGTGTAAATTTTGAAATACTATAATATGTGCATTAGCATATTGTTATTTTAATTATATAAAACATGAGTTTTAGATTACAGATACATTATAAAACTAATTAAAGCAATATTAGTTTAAACCATTTGTAACAACAATGGCATAAATAATGCTATATTTGAATTATATGGAATATTTTCCCAGGATCACACTGAGCTATAGGCCAAAAGAGACTTCATATGTATGTCAAGCAATTTCAAGTTAAATGGAAATTAATGTTCCTGGAAGATTTTATTTTACTTTTCTATTTTTTCCTCATAGTTTTTTCACATAATATCCTCTGTTAGAGATCACCCCTTTTTCTAAGAGTATATATTAGATCAAATTAAAAGACAAACATAAGCCAATAATTTTGTTCCTGTTACAATAAAAGTATTCAAGCTTTCTCCACAAGTTTTGTTTAATTTTCTATTTTTTTTAATCTTTCAGTATGAACAAATCTATTGTAATGGAAATAAATATATACAGCTTTTTTAAGAATCAGTGAAATAAATATATATTTGGAATTTTTATGGCTAAATATGGCAGTTGATAATCATAAAATAAATGGAACTAAAGCTAAAAGTCTTATTTTAAAATTTCCATATAAATGAGGTTTTTGGTTTCATGCTATCTTAAATGCACCATTAGAAGTTTACCTTTCATTCAGTTTGTCTTTATCCTATTTGCATTATATTGATAATTAATTAAATTAAATTTTTATATAATAAACTAGAGGCCCTGCGCATGAAATTCGTGCATAGGGGGTGTTTCTCAGCTCAGCCTGCACCCTCTCCAATCTGGCACCCCTCAGGGGATGTCCGACTGCCAGTTTAGGCCCAATCCCTGCGTGCTCACAACCACTCGCCTGCCTGCCAGCCTGATAGCCCCCTAACTGCTCCCCTGCTGGCCTGATTGATGCCTAACTGCTCCCCTGCCGACTCGATTGCCCCCAATTGCCCTTTCCTGCCAGCCTGATTGCCTCCAACTGCCCTCCCCTGCCAGCCCGATCACCCCCAACTGCCTTCCCCTGCAGGGCTGAGGGGACTAGGGGACTGAGGCTGGATGAGGCGGGGCTGAAGGGACTGGGTGCTGCCATCTTGTGGCTGTGGTGCTGCCATCTTGTGAAGGCATGACAGTCAATTATCATATTCCCTTTTTATTAGATAGGATATGGTTCTGAACCAACCACTCTATGAACAGGAAAGAGCAAGCCACAGCTCATCACAGATCCTGACATATTAAATACTCAACATGGGTTTACTATAAATTATAATCATTTCTTAATTTACTGAAAAATATATCTTATTATGATAGAATTTATATACTTCTTTAAATTTTTAATCAAATATATTTTTGTATTTATACACAAAAATTATGGGTTGAAAATAAAAATTAATATATGATATCATATTTATTAAAGAAAATTATGGATGCATTAAAATTATTATGAGAGAATTTAGTAAAAGCTGCTCCTTTCCCAAAATTATATGAGTAAGAACTAATAGTATAACAATAAAGTAGTAGCTAGGAACTCAGACATTGCTTAATTTCACAAATTTGTTCTTCTACTTAGTGATTTTATAGGTTTAAATTTTCAAACTTGGCTTTCATATAGTAGCAACTCCATAGAATTTTGGTAAATATTATTGGAAAAATTTATGTAAAGTATTTATAATGTATAGCATATAAAATGTATTAAATAAGTAGTAGCTACTGTTGTAATATAATTCTTGCATTATTGAGTCTTTTCATCCATGGAAATATATCTCCTTGCTACAAAGACATTTTTCTTCTATAACTCAGATTTATGATTTATTTTCTTTAGGGCCAATATATTTATTTTTATCTTACTTATTGTTAGAATATACAGGGGTTGACAAAAGTAGGATTACACTTTTTTATGACATTCTTTTGAGGTTATAAAGCTATTGTAATAATCATAACCTGTATGTTTTTTATATGAAAAACTTTAAAACCTATTTTACACCCTCTGTATTATGCTTCCCATTGTGAAGATAGATTTTTATTATGTAGTTTAGTTGATTAATGGTAATATAAGGAAAATAATGGATTTTCATACATTTATATTGTAGCTTTCATCTTTTCTAAACTCACTACATAAGTCTGGTCTTTTTTAGGTTTTGAATTTCCAGTTTTTTCATGTATTCTTTTAATTTTAGTTTCATATCTCCTATTTCAATGTTAAGAACTTTGAGGACAAAAGTAAGTGAAATATATATAGCAAAACATTTTAATATTCCTTAATATAATAGTATTTCATAGGTAGATATTTGCTGTTGATTTGGATGCATTAATATACATGCTATAGAAACTTGCTATTCCTAATTAGTCATTTTTTTCTAATTAATACTCATCTAAGGATATGTTTTATTGATTTTAGAGAGAGAAAAACAATCATGTGAGAGAGAAGCATTGATCAGTTATCTCCTATACACACCCTGACTGGGGACAGAACCCGAAACCTAGATTAGTGCCCTGACCAGGAATTGAACCCACAACCTTTTGGTCTAGAGAATGAAGCTCCAACCAACAGAGCTATCCAATGAGGGAAGCCTAATTAGTCATTTTTTAAAAAGTCAGTAATATATACAATTTGAAGATATGAGGTATTAATACTTTTACAGTAGAAAAAAACACAACACAATAAAAAAACATGGTCAATATTATTGAGCAACTTTATGATCAATATTAATTTGCATATTTATATGTAGAAATTTTATTGTTTGTTTAATCAATAGTTCAAAATCATTAAATAGACTGACTTGTTGCTATACTATGACCTACATTATTCATCATAGAATGTGGTGCCATTCTGAAATAGTCCACAACTATGATATTTTTCCACATTCTACTAGTAAGTAATAAGATCTTACCTTAGTCAGTTTGGGCTTCTATAACAAAACACCATAGACTGGGTGGCTTAAACAATGAACATTTACTAGTATTTCTCATAATTCTGGGAACAGAAATCTAAGATCAAGGTATCAGTTGAATTTGATGCCTGGTGAGAACCTGTTCCTGGTTTGCAGATGGCTGCCTTCTTGCTGTGTTCTCACATGGTGAAAAAAGAGAGGGCTCTGGTCTCTTCCTCTTCTTCTAAGGACATTAATCCTGTTATAGAGGCTCCACCTTCATGATCTCATCGAAAGCTAATTACCTCCAAAAGATATCATCCCTTGAGGATCAAGGCTGAGACATTTAAATTCAACAAATTCAAAAAAAAAAAAAGAATTTGAGGGGACACAAACATTCAATCCAAATCACTAATTGCTTATCTAAATGTATAGCCAAGATTCCTAGGTTATGTCAGCACTATTATGTTGTTTCAAAACAAAGTTCATATGATGGATTTTATTATAGACAAGTGGCTCTCAAGGGGGGTTTATTTTCCCCCAGATGACATTAGCTAATGTCTGAAGCCAGTTTCGATCATTACCACTAATTGGGAGAGTATGCTATTAGCATGTTATGAGTCATTAAGGCCAGGGATGCTGGTAAGCTTCTACATCGCACAGGACAGCTGCCCACAAGAAAGAATTATTGAGTCCCAAATATCACTACTTTGTAAACCTCAAAATAAACAAGAATAAACTGCCCGCTGGCATGGCTCAGTGGTTGAGCATCAACCTATGAACTAGGAGGTCACGGTTCAATTCCCAGTCAGGGTACTTGCCTGGGTTGTAGGCTGGATCCCCAGTGTGGGGCATGCAGGAGGCAGCCGATCAATGATTCTCTCTCATCATTGATGTTTTTATCGCTCTCTCCCTTTCCCTTCCTCTCTGAAATCAATAGAAATATATTTAAAAAAGAATAAACTCTAATTTGAGATGGCATTTTAATTACCTTACTTGAAGGGCATATATAAAGTTGAGATTCATTCTGACCAAATGACACATTTTTATCTTTCATTTTTTGTAAATATAAGGAAGAATAAAACAAGGGTGATTTCTATAATTTTTAAATCTTGTAACTAGAAAAATTAAACTTTTCCAACACTGGGGTTTGTCACACCTAGCTCACTGACTATGGGCTTTGTGCAACCTATCTCTGAAGGAGGTGTTACACATATGAGGTATAGATATTGATTTTACCTTTATTTTATTGTTACAATTTTCCAGAAAAGTTTTATAGAGTTTCACATAATACTTTACATCTGTGTTTTTCTCAAGTAGAATTTCATGGTTGGAAAGCACTGTACAGCAAACATTGACTCTTATTTAAAAGGAAGTCAGAGAAGCATACGAGGATTGGGGAGAAGACTTCAAGTATAATAAGTAGGTGCACAGAGAGAGGTGACTATTTGAATTATATTTCACAAAGCGAGTGTTACATGCTCAAATGATGGAACCCCAGATTCTGCATTGTGTCTCATCAGAGATATAAATTGTGTCTATTTAAATAAAATAATTGCATAATTTTTTAGGGAATACAGTTTTTAAATAGGAAAGTAGTCATGTTGAAAATTATGGCATGAAGTCAATCATGCAGATGCTTATAAGTTTCTCCTGACAGATTTTTGGCTGTCAAAATTAAATTCAAGCATGTCTTACAACAGGGGCATCCAGATTATAGAGATTACTATTCTTTGAAAATTAAATTATGTGAAATTCAAAAGTTGAGAAATATACTTATTCATATTATGTTCACTCTTTTCAGAAAATAATATATTTAAAAAGAAATATGCTTAGTAATTTGCTAAGTGCAGCTGTCATATATCTTGGGTATTCTCAAGAAGTAAAATTTTAAATATTTTATTAGCTTTGTCAACTATTTTTCAGGCCACATAGTATTCATATCTATAATATATGAACAAGTACAATCTGAGTAATTTTTAAAAATTTAATATTTCCTCTATGTACATTTTCTTATTTTTTAAGAACTTTCTATATGAAACCTATCTTTAGAAAATCTAGTTTCTGTACATTTTGATGCATAAGAAACCTAATGTCTAATTATTTAAAGCAAATAGCCCATATCCTTTTATAGTGGGAACAAGGAACTAAATTTGTATAAAAGGCAGGTCAAAAGTATTTTCTTACCCTTTAATGTTAACGTGGTGTATTTGTGTGTATGCTGTATGTGTGTATGAAGGTGAGAGAGATAGGGAGAAGATCAGTTTAGAAATTTGCCTTTCCATATATTGAAATTCATTAATGCTTTTTAATACATTTTAAAACATTTCTCCAGCCCTAACCAGTTTGGCTCAGTAGATAGATAGAGCATCGGCCTGCAGACTCAGGGGTCCCAGGTTCGATTCCCGTCAAGGGCATGTACCTTGGTTGCGGCATATACCCAGTGGGGAGTGTGCAGGAGGCAGCCAATCGATGTTTCTCTCTCATCGATGTTTCTAACTCTCTATCCCTCTCCCTTCCTCTCTGTAAAGAATCAATAAAATATATTTAAAAAAATAAAAAATAAAACATTTCTCCATTAAAAGGCAATTTCTCTTTGTCAAGTTTATTCCCAGTATATATTTGTTGTTTTTTCCATTTGTACATAATAATTTGTTTAATTACAATCCTGCACTGACTGTTGCTGGCAAATAGATATACCATCATGTATTACATAAGGTTTTGTGTCCAATAATCTTGCTGATTTCACTTAGGAATGCTAAATATCTAATGAATGGTTTACTTGTGTTTTCCTATAGGGTTATCTATAAAAACTTCAATGATATTCAATCATTTTGACCCCCCCAAAAAGTGCAAATGCATATGGCTTACCCTATAGTATACAAAATCATATTATTTAATTTTCTGACACCAAAAGTGAATTTCTTAATCTCATTTTTCTATACTCTATGTGTTTTACTATTCATTCATAATAAAAAAATTGAACCTTTTTCCAGGTTCAATAATTAGGTTTTTTTTCCCCCCTCTGGGTATGTATAACATAGTGACTAACATCCATTTAGCTTCTATATTTTCCATTTCCTAATCTTGTGATTTTTTAAGAAAATTTTCTTGATTTGTCTAGTTCTTCTGACTCTCACTTTTGCTATATTATTTCTATGTATTATTAGTAGTACTGTAATAATGTACATTGCATACATGTTACCTTGCTTTTTATTTAAGGGTTAAAGTTGGATTTTTTTCAGATACAAAGTGTTTTTATCTGCTTGTTGCATAAAAGATCTTCCAATACAGGACCAAAATAATGCAATCATTTTCACAATGACTAGAGGACTGGTGCACAAAATTTGTGCACTCGGGGGGTGGTGGTCCGTCAGCCTGGCTTGCGCCCTCTTGCAGTCCAGGAGCCCTCAAGGGACGTCCGACTGACGGCTTAGGCCTGACCTAGGGAGCAGGCCTAAGCCACCAGTCTGACATCATTAGCACTGCCGCGAAAGCAGGAGAGGCTCCCGCCACTGCCATGGCGCTCGCCAGCCATGAGCCCAGCTTCTAGCTGAGCAGTGCTACCCCTGTGGGAACCACTGACCACCAGGGGGCAGCTCCTGAGTTGAGTGTCTGCCCCCTGGTGGTCAGGGAGCGTCATAATGACCCGTCCTCCTGCCTTTTGGTCAATTTGCATATTAGCCTTTTATTATATAGTATTTTTCAGAACACAAAGGTAGCATAACTTCAACTGCTAACTTACATAGTGACAGTCTTTAAATTATTAATTTTCAAGGGGTATATTTTTCATATCAATGTTGAGACATACAAATTTCCTTTTTGTTCAGAAGGCTTATATCTAGGAAAAGGTGTTCCTTTGATTATGTTTTATAATTTGGGAAAGATCTCTAACTTGATAACATATATGTAAGGTAATATTTAGTTTTACTTTCTTGTTTCCAAACCTCATATAACCCTAAATAAAAGAACACTTAGGGTTATCAGGGTTTGGCACATACTAAAGGGAAAAGGTGATTTTTGAAAACTGCTTTCTATCCACATTCTGAGGTTTTGTTTGAGGTTACTATTTTGTCAACTGGAATTTTT
>NW_005363099.1:657325-682534 GCF_000412655.1 Myotis brandtii | reverse complement strand
TATTTTCTGTTTGCTTTAAATGACTGTGTAAGTCAATTAAGATTGGTCTTATATTATCTGCTAGTAGAAGAAACTCCCTTTTTCTCTTTCTTCCTATAAGTATCTAGTCATGCTTATAGAATCCTGTGGAATTATAGTGTCCTTTGTACTTCTAAGTCTTAGTCTAATCTGGATTTATCCTTACCTAAAGTGGTTTATTGACTATCTAATACTCATCTCAATGTTTACATGGCTGTGTTTTGCTTCTGTTGAAATAACCATTAATGCAATGCCTGGCTCACAGCACAAAATGAATTGGGGAAGACAAAGTCAATAATTCCACTTAGTCTATGTTATTTTTTGAATAATTATTAAATATCCATGAATAATTTAAAATTGAATTTTAATATACAAGCTTGGTATTAGAAGTAGAAGTTGAAGAAATAAATTTGGAGTATATCAAACAAGAATATTGTTTAAAGTCATGGGATTAGATAAAATATTGGAAATGGGGACTATAAATAGCAAAGAGAATTTGCAAAACTGGACCTAAAGGACTCTAGTATTTAGAACTTAGATTAAGAGGGAGCTTAAAGAGCTCTATTAGTAGAACTGAGAGCAATATAGTTGCTTTTGATTAAAGTAGTGTTAACCATGTCAAGATTCAAAGTCAGTGGCCAAATAAAGGCAATAATATTTAAATATTTTATAAAACTTAGGAAGATCAACTTTGTCATATTTATATGTGTGCAAGTTGTAAACAGAAATGTTTTTGATATCTCAGGATATCAAATAGGTTGTGAGTATCTATAATAATAAAAGCATAATATGCTAATTAGACCAAACAGTCGAATGAACTTCCAGACATCAATCCAGATGTCCTTCTGGATGAAGCCATGGTGGTGGGGATCGAGGCAAAGGCAGTTAGGGGCGATCAGGCAGGCATGCAGAGTGGTTAGGGATGATCACACAGGCAGGCGGGTGGTTAGGGGCAATGAGGCAGACAAGCAGAGGCACTTAGGGGTGATGAGGCAGGCAGGTGAAGGCAGTTAGGGGCAATCAGGCAGGCAGGCAGGCGAACTGTTAGGAGCCAGCTGTCCCGGATTGTGAGAGGGTGCAGGCTGGGCTGAGGGACCCCCTCCATGCATGAATTTTGTGCACCGGACCTCTAGTCTATAATAATAAAAGGGTAATATGCTAAGTAGACCAGATGTCTTCCAGACATCATTCTGGATGTCCTTCCTGATGAAGCCAGGGCTGGAGGGAAGCCAGCCTGGGTCTCTGGTGCCTGCAGGCAGCTGGAGGAGGGAAGCCCGGGTCCCAGGTGCCAGAGGGAAGCTAGTGCCGGCAGCCAGGAGAAGGAAGGCCTACTCTTTCATGAATTTTCGTGCACCAGGCCTCTAGTTCTGTTATAAATCATGATGTTAATGTAGGTAACCAAACTGTTGCTTCATGTCTTCATGAAAACTTATTGAATAATGCTTCTCTACTGTCAGTAGATTAGAGCAAAGGACACCAAGGGACTGAGTTTCAAGCTTCATCCATAACTTAGTAAGTAGAAAGCCTTAATCTGTACATACCACTTAACCTTTCTGGGCCTCATTTGACCTACCTGTCTAATTAATATAAAATTGATAACCTTGGAAAGGTGCTGAAAAAAACAATAATTCACTATCTCATAAAAGGACTGGTAGAATAAAAACACAGGAGATTAAAACATCTGGACAGTAATATTAAAATAGATAACTTTTGTTTTGTATATATTTTTTAAAATACCAAGTTGAACTAGAACCTTATCAAAAGACCTTTTAACTTAATGCAAAGATATAACAATATGAATAAAGAGGAGGGTGATCCCATGCTGCTTTTAATATTGACTGTTACTGTAAATTACCTCATTATAACGAATTATTTATTTTTATGATTTGTGAATATTGCTTTTACTTTATGGGAGTTGATGTTGTTATTTTATATTCCTCCATTTGTTGTTTCTTAAGGTTGACTTAACAGATCTCTGGTATTTCAGCAATATTATTCCAAAGAACTTGTAATTTGAACAATTCACTGCTTGTTCAATGTACTGTATCTTTTCACTCTAATTTAGTCTTTACAAAGTAAATCTTCCTGATACATTGCATATGAATTGTTAGGATTTATTCATCCAATAAAACTGGAAATACAGTAGTCTTAGCAATGAAAAATAAAGTATCAGTAAATCTTAGTTTTTTTTTTTATCCTCTTTACTCCTTATCTGTGTTGTTGTTTTTGTGTTTTGTGTTTTTTTGAGACAATAATACTGTATAGCTTTATGTCACATAAGGAGGAAATTCTCCCTGAGGAATTAAAATCCTTTAGAATTACTTCAAAGCAACAGGTATGTGAGTGTGTGTGTGTGTGTGTGTGTGTGTGTGTGTGTGTGTGTTGTTTTATTTTTACCTCTTGTACTTGGGGAGTTTTTCATGGGCCAAAGTAAAGTAAAATCATTCCAGACTAGCAAAGTTAACTCATGGATGTCAATTGTAACACCATATAAAGCGATATAAAGTAGAATTGTATGAGTTTTGGCACATTTGATTAGCTAATAGAGGAAATAAGAAAATTTTGAGAGTTTTGAAGATGAAAAAGAAGAGTCACATTTTGTCTTGAATTCTGTATGCAGTTGTTCCTATTTTCATATTCTGACATACATGCATATTTCTTTTATCATCTATAATAATAAAAGCATAATATGCTAATTAGATCAGCCAAATGACCTTCCAGATGTCATTCTGGACATCCTTCCAGAGTACCTTCCCGATGAAGCTGCGGTGGCGGGAGCCGAGGCAGAGGCAGCTGCAGCTGTGGATGGGGGCCGAGGCAGAGGCAGTTAGAGCTGATCAGGCAGGCAGGCAGAGGCAATTAGGCAGGCAGGCAGAGGGGTTAGAGGTGATCAGGAAGGCAGGCAAGTGGTTAGGGGTGATGAGGCAGGCAGGCAAGTGAGCGATTAGGAGCCAGCAGTCCTAGATTGCAAGAGGGATGTCCAACTGCTGGTTTAGGCCTGATCCCACTAAACAGGCAGCAGGACATTCCCCAAGGGGTCCCGAATTGCAAGAGGGTGCAGATTGGGCTGAGGGACTGCCCCCATGCACGAATTTCATGCACCAGGCCTCTAGTATAAATATAAGATAATCAGTACTCTTTCTATATATTATACATTCTAAAAGACTGCAATATTTTGTGGATTTCATGTACTATAGTTTTATTATTTCTTTGTTGCTGGCTATTTACACTATTTCATTTTTTTAAAATTTACATGATACTGTAACAAACATTTGTGTTTTAAACCACATTTGTCCATTCTTTGATGGACACTGGGATTGTTTCTGCTTTTTGGATATTGTGAATAATCAATAATAATAAAAGCATAATATGTAAATCGACTGAATGACTGAACAGCAGAATGACCATCTGGATGACCTTCCGGACAACCACAATATGGCATGCACTGGCACCAGGACAGCCAAAGCTGGTGCAATGCGATTGGTCAGTGGCCCCACAATTGCCCTGCAGAGGAAGGCCCAAGCCACTGGCTTGGGGGTTATCGATGGGGGAGGCTCCACATTAGCCCCAAAGAGGGAAGCCCAGACCACCCTTTGCGGGGTGATCAATCGGGGGCTCTGTGGAACCAGGTACCAGGGGGTGTGTGGTGGCAGATGCGGGCAGCACCAGGCCAAGGCGGGTGCAGGTGGGGGTCAGGGCCCAGAGTCTTGAGGCAGCCGGGGCCCTAAGGCAGCCAGGGCTGTGAGGGCCCCAGCAGCCGGGGCTGTGAAGGCCTATCCTTGCGCAAATTTTATGCATCAGGCCTCAAGTGTTATAATAAACATTGATATAAGAATACCTTTTTAAATCTTTATTGTTATGGGACAAATTTTGTTCCCTCAAAATCTATATGTTGAAATCCTAAATCCCAGTACCTTGGAATGTGACTATATTTGGAAGTAGGGTCTTTTTTTTAACTGCTAAAGGAATTGAAGATGCCAAGGAATAGATGGTAAATTGATGCAAAGTGCTTCTTAGTGCTCATTAGGAGATGGATAGAAAAACAGTCTCACATTTCAGATCTTGAAGTAAGAGTTTGTTATTGTTTTTCACATGCTATTAAAGAAAAGTGGGCAAGATATTTCAATCTTATCTACACTAATAAAAGAGAAACATGCAAATTGGTGTTACTCCGCTACACCCACCAGCCAATCAAGATGAGTATTCAAATTAACCCAACAAATATGGCGGTTAATTTGCATATGCAGGCATGAGCGAAGACTGAAGACTACTGAAGACTGAAGACAGACTGAAGACGACTGAAGACTGAAGAGGCTTGCCTTCTCTGCTGCAGATGGAGCAGAGGAGCCTCCAGGCTTGGCTTCTCCTCTGTGGCCAGAGCGAAGGCCTGGGTCCCTGGTGCTGTAGGAAAACCGGTGCCGGCAGCCAGGGGAAGGAAGGCCTATTGCACGAATCTCTTCTTGCAATGGGTCTCTAGTATTTATTGTAAAATTCTCTGACATACAACTTTGCATTGTATGTCAATTCAGGAATACATATGCAAATAAACCTATTAGAAACTAGTTGGGGAAGGGGTACCTGATTCTCTCATTTAGCTTCTTCTTGTTATTATTATTGTATGATTTTATTATGCGAAACTTCAAGAATAGGCAAATCCATACATACAGAAAGTAAACTAAGGTGTGCAAGGGACTAAGGAAGATACTGCTAACGAATATGGGGTCTTCCTTGGGGTGTTGGAAGTATTTGGGAAGCTAGGTAGAGGTATAGAGGTGATGGTTGTCAATGTATTAAATACCAGTGAATTGTACTTTTGCAAATGGTAAACTTTATGTTATGTGAATTTGATCTCAAAATTTTAAAACACAGTGCTCTGAGTCTAACATATACATTTCTTTATTGTAAAAGAAAAAAAACAGTAAATGACAGTGTCAGGGGCAGGGGATGTTCAGTCAAATCACAAGAGCAGAGAGCTGGGCATCTGGAATCCTGGAGACCTTGGAACTGGAGAGACTAGAGGGAACTGAGGGAGCAAGCTTGTGTCCACATCTGGAATTCTTCCGAATTTCCTATTCTTCAAGGTGATCTCTTCCCTTTCCAACTCTTCCTCATACACGGCCACCTCCTCCCACCCTGTCCCCTTCCTCCTTTTCATCTGCAGTGAAGGACAGGCTGGAGAACTTCCACTTGACCTCCTCCTTGTGCTTCTCCTCTCACAGCTTCTCCAGCTTTGACTGCAGTTCCTTCAATTGCTTCTTCTTGGCCAGATGCTTGGCTCTGCCTCTAAGGCATTGTAGTTTGTAGAGACACTCTTGTCAGTATTGAATTTCATGATACTCTCCTGAGCGATTCCTTGCTTCATCTACTCCATCTGCTCGCACTGCTTGTCTGGCTTCTTCCTCAGGTCCATGGCACTCACTGCCTGCCAAATACAGGTGTGAGGTTATTTAGAATCTTCTAGCCACCAGCCCACTCTGTTAACTGACTACCACAGAAAAATGAAAGAGCTCTCAGATCACTGAACCAATTCAGATTAGAACTACTCAGAGGATCCACAGAATTATGAGCTAAATAACATTGTTATTTTCAATTTTTAAAGTGTTAGGCAATAGAAGCAAACATAGTGATTATCAGCTACTTAACAATATTCCATATAATTTTATTTATTTTGTTAATTGTTTCTTGTCCCTTTGTCTATGATAGTAATCTGTTCTAATCAACATATATGTTATATATGTAGAAATCCCTTGATGACATCAGCCATTTTCCTCAGTATTCTACATCTAGCCTTTAGTGCCTACTATCCAGAAATTAAAACACTCTGAATATTGTTGAATGAATAAAAGAGCTCTTTAGGGTCAATGGATATTTACTCTTTGCTGTTTCTAATTTTGTTTCAAATAATTTACCAATAATTTAACTCAATTTGATATTTTTATTGCACAGCAAAATTAATATCTCTGCAATGTGCTGTAGCTATTTGCATGCCTTTGTGAATATACTTTTATTGTTTCAACCTTTGAAAATTATACTATTACCAGAAAAGGCAGTAAGATGGGTCAATCACAAGGCTTTTATCTTTTTTTTTTTTCTATACTTCCTGATGTTCAGTGATAGGTATATTTTACATAACAAAATTAATAAAATAGGTATATTTTATATAACACCCTTCAGTGGTCGGCAAACTGCGGCTTGGCAAACTGCGGCTCGCGAGCCACATGCGGCTCTTTGACCCCTTGAGTGTGGCTCTTCCACAAAATACCAACTTCTGTGCATGGGCCACGAAGTTTCAATCGCACTGTACGTGCGTGCCTGCACATGGTATTTTGTGGAAGAGCCACACTCAAGGGGCCAAAGAGCCGCATGTGGATCACGAGCTGTGATTCGCCGACCATGGGTCTAGGTTTATGTATGTTGTCATAAGGGTCAAGATTTCATTCTTTTGTATTGCTGAGTTATATTCCATTGTGGTTCGATGTATATCACATTTTTTTTATTCATGCATCTATCAATGGATCCTATGTTGCTTCCTTAACTTGGCTATTGTAAATAATGCTGCGATGAACAGAGGAGTGCATATATCTTTTCAAATTACTGTTTTTTTTGTGTGTGTTTTTTTGATAAATACATAGAAGTGGAATTGGTTTGTTTATGGTAGTTCTACTTTTAATTTTTTAAGGAACCTCATGTTGCTTTCCATAGTGACTGCACCAGCATACAATCTAACCAACAGTGCCTAAGATTTCAAGTTTCTTCACATCCTTGCCAACACTTGTTATTTGTTGACTTTTTGATAAAAGCCATTCTAGCAGGTGTGAGGTGCTATCTCATTGTGGTTTTGATTTGTATTTCCTTGATGATTAGTGATGTTGAGCATATTTTCCATATTTCTGTTAGCCATTATATGTCTCCTTTGAAGAAATGCCTGATCACAAATTTCTTATCATTGTTTTATTTTTTTATTGGACCGTTTAACATGATGTGAAATCTTAATTTCCTGAGATAATCACTTGATTTTGATTTTTGCTATGTTTTCTTTCTTAACTAGATTTTTTCATTCATATTTTAAGTGATATTAGTATATCTAGGTATGGTATGTGTGTGTCTGTGTCTGTAATATATGTACGCATAAGCATATTCAGACACATACCTTTTTAATGTTTGTGCTACCTTTATAAAATAATTTCTAGTTTTTTTATTTGTATTTGCTTTTTATCAAATTTTTTATTTCCATCTGAGTATATATTTTTATTGCTTTTAGAGAGAGTATGGGGGATAGAGAGAGAGGAAAAGAGAGAGAGAGAGAGAGAGAGAGAGATGACAGAGAAACATAGATCAGCTGCCGTCTGTGCATGCCCCAACCAGAGATCAAACTCGAAACCTTTTGGTATAAAGGGGGATGCTCCAACCAACTAAATCACCCAGACAGGCTGCTTTCTATCAAGTTTTATGTTAAGTGAATTATGTGTTCTCTCTCTTACTTGAAATATGAATCCTGGGCCCACTGACTTCATTAGAGGTAGTTCTTTGATAAACTGCGCATTTTAATTTGTTCATTTGTATCATTTGTGTTTTAATATTGATTTCTTCTAGAGTTAGTTTTGAGGATATTAGAGTGCATGATTTTAAAAAGAACTTGAAATTTGCTTTTCCTTTTTGGTTTATATTGAACATTTGGTCAATTATATTTCCATATTTTTCCATATGTTTTCCATATTCTGTTGTATCATTGCATATTTAACATCACTAAATATTTTTAACAAAATATTTTAATAACATAGACGACAGACTACTAAATATCTTTATGTAATCCATATCATTAACTTAGTTTAAAGATCAAATGAAAAGTGAAAGGGGTATTAATTTATCATCAAATAATTTCTTCAAAGATACCAAGTGAGTGATGTGAAGTGTAAACCAACCATCTGCTGTGTTTCATGCTTATGAAATACACTTGTATCCTTCATCATAATGCTAGCAAAAATGCTGTGCAGTCATTAGTTGATTTTCTGGGCATGATGTTCCTTGAAGATATAATTTTATAATCATCAATTTTTTGTTTTGTTTGTAACTTACTCAGTAGGAATTTAGTGAATATTTTCTAGGTATATTGCTCTGTACTGAAATTAGTGATTTCAAATAAAAGTGTGAAACATATCCCTTACTTTCTGGAAACATTTTTTGTGCATGGCCATCAAAGCAATAAGTGCACACAGGAAGAAACTGTAACAATTTAAATTTACATACTATGTGAAGTATAAAAATGTGTGATATATAAAATAAGTTCCATAAATAACAGAATAGACCTCCAGGAGCTTGATTAGAAAGATAATTTGAATCTGAACTTGAACTAGTCATCATAAGTCAGTTTTGGAAGTTAAAAAAATAAGACAATTGGGAAATTAAGTTTTTGAAATAAGTAAATATGTTTTAGAAAATTATTCTTCTATTTTTACTCCAATAATATTTTCGTACTTTTGGTCCCAATAGAAATGAAAGACATTACTATAAAATAGTAAATATGTATTTACAAATCTTAATTGTTTTAAAAATGCAGAAGCTATATTTTTGAAGTCTCTATTCAGGAAAAAAAATGCATTACTTTTATCTTTACTTTCTCTGATGAATCTATTATTCTTCTTTTCAGAAATGTATATTGAATATCCACTTTATATCAAGCACATATATTGACAATTGAACAAAGCTATGAACAAAAAAAGTGCTATAGCTCTCAGATTGACATTCTAGCAACGGGAACAATGATTTAATATAGAAATCAAATAATGTGTGTTTTATGACAAAAGATATGCCAACTCAGGTGTTCATAGAAGGTTACCTGGATATGAGCTTGAATGCCAATATGTGTATTATAAAAATATATGAAAAGCTATTTTAGGTGTCAAAGAGGAGATGATGGTGATTTGGGAAAACAAGTTAGAAGTAAGGTTGGAAAGACATAATAGATTAGGAAAATATTTGGGAAAGACCCACTTTCTGGCCCTTACTGACTTATTGTTGACAGGAACCAGGCAAAATGTGTAAATAATGGGTTTTATGATTTCCGGTTTAAAATTATATTAATCCTTTGTATTATAAATGAGGCATGTCTTAAAACTGCTTTTTTTGCAGGCTACAGAAACTTACATGTGTCAGGATGAGGCAGGAGCAGACAGACTAGGGTCCATGAGCCAAATTTCCCCTGCCACCTGTTCCTGCAAATCCAGTTTAATTGCAACACAGCCATATCCATCGTCAGAGTTGAATGGCTGCACATGAAACTGTATGAACTACAAAGCCTAAAATATTTTAAATGTAGCCCTTCCTAGAAAAAGTTATCTTACTTGGGGTAAAATAAAACAATGGCATTCGTTGGAGTTCACTGGGCTTTACATGATGAAGACAGTGTTATCAGGACTCTACCTCTGTATCTTTCAGCTTTGCTTTTATGTTGGCTCCTTCACCAGGCTCAGCAGCATGCTATGCTAAGAGACTGTAAGACCACCATACCAAGTTAGAAGCAGAATCCAAATAGAGCAAATCTTTTCCAAAACATTTAGTAAAGTGTTTGGAGGTTATTTTCTCTATTTGGGACTGGGTCTTATACTTTTTACAGAAGCACTAATTCTTGACTCCCATAGTGCACAATGTGAACTCAGGCAGAGGCAGGCTTTAGCCTCTAACTCTATAAATAGGCTGTAGACTTCAGGAGGGGATGCAGGATGGATTTTCCTCTCTTTGACACCTAGGCATACAGTTTCTGTGGTCCTCTTCTACACTAGGCAGATGAAGAAGCAAAACTGATATATAGAAAGTCCACAAGGAAAGACATAGTTTGGGAGAACTGGCCTCACCTGTGAAATAAATCAAAGATCAACATTTTTATTGTCTATGCTTGTGAGGAAAATACATCCTCACTGTTATTATAGCTATGGAAATAACAGAATAGAAGAAAAACTTATTTTATTTACTTTGAATGATATTTACAATATTTTAAATGACAAGAATGTTTGAAATGTTGCAATGAAATAAAATATAGGAAGATGTAATGGCAATGTTTTTAGTAGTAAAGATAACATATACAGATAGTAAAAAGTGTATGTTGTGACAGATGGGAACATTATATACAGAGTGTCCCAAGAAAATGTATACACACTTTAATCACTTATTTCTATTACATTTTGAAAATGAAATGTCTTTTAATAAATACTGCCTTTATAATTATTCAAAGTGTGTGTACATTTTGGGGGACACCTGTATTTATTTCAAAGCATTTAGAATTTGTTCATTACTCTAAATTAATCAACTATATATTTTCTTGAGTATAAGAAAAACTTATTTTATAATTATATAAAAAATTAAAATTTTTCAGTTTTTACAAATTTATAAGCGATTTCCTCAGAATCTAAAACCGAAGCTTAGTCTAACTGTATTATCACATTAGCTTCTCTATCCAGTCATGTACTTTAGGAAAACCTTAGCTAAGTGTTATCCAGAATTTACACATCTAAAATTTATCAGGATTCTAAGATACATTTATACTCTCAGAAAAAAATATTAAATAAAGAGGAAATTAATAATAGCAATAATAATAGTATTAATCATGGGAGACTATGATCATATTATACTTGAAATACCAAAAGACTGAGATTATGTTTTCTTTTAAAATATGTTTTTATTGATGTTTTAGAGAGAGAGGGAGGGAGAAGTAGAGAGATAGAAACATTGATGAGAGAGGAACATTGATCAGCTGCCTCCTGCATACCCCCTATTGGAGATCAAGCCGCAAATCAGACATGTGCCCTGACCAGGAATTGAACTAGCAACCTCTTGGTATATGAGTTGCAGCTCAACCAATGAGGCACACTGGCCAGACTGATGTTTTTTTTAGATTGGATGAGCTAATTAACGGCTTCCATCTTCTATTTCATTTCCCTAAACCAGGATCTTAAGATCTTTCTAATAGGTGGCAGTTAGGGTGTACAAAGTAGATAAAATAGCAGTCCAGGAAGCTGCTTACTAAACCCACTTTTGTAATATAATTCAGGTAATCTCATATGTTCTAAGTTAAATCTAACAGTTATGTTTCTAACCTCAAAAAATAAAATACTAGCACTTTAGTTCTACTTGAGGTATTGTTATAAATATCACTATCTCAAAAGCTTACTAATATTTAGACATTGATATAGTTACAGTTGTAGATATAGCACATATATAGATAGATATAGATATATCCTTTTCAAAGAAATTTCAGTCTAATGCACCATAAACAAAAGAAGAGGGTGCTTGTGTTTGTGTTATGCATGTTAATAACATACAGAAATAACTAGTTTATTGGAGCAAATTTAAGGAAGGGTGGCATTGTACTGTGTTAAAGGTCACTAATTATAACTATCCTGGTGAATGGATTGATTCTATAACATAATTAAAATGTTATTCAATATGTATGTACCATTTAGCACTCAACTTTTTAAATTTATTTTTTTTACTAACCTCCAGCTACATTTTCTATTGTTTTTACTGGGATTTGACTTCTCAATTTGGGGAACTGTCATTCTGACAGGGGTCAACGCCAAAGATCATATTCTTGAAGGGTCATTTTGCTAGAGTTTGAAGACAGCTGTGGTGGGATTTGCTCTATATTAAACTCAGTCTGTAGGTGACTGTAGGCCCAGGTATACTGCTGAAGAAGGGCATTTCAAAGTAATGCCTGGCCGCTGGCCACTTTGAAAGAGGATGCTGTTTAATAAAAAGTTGAACTATTTGATGCTGATATTGCTCAAGTGTTTCTTTCCATCAACCATTAAAGATATTAGTTGCGAATGTTTGAGAATCAATTTTTACACAGAAGAATTTTCATTACTTTTTTTGAATTTTAAAGATACAGAGAAATAACTCTTTTCTTTTTATATAACACTATTTTTAAATGATTGTGTTTTTATGCTGTTCCCAAACTAATACAAGTCACCTCCATTAAATTCCATCTGCTTATTTCAGACATCAAATATGTATATCTACACTGAATTAACATGAAATTTTTAGTTTCTTTCTAATTTTTACCAATCTAGAATTATAATTCTGAACGATAATGTATATATACCAAATCTTTCTAAATTGAAAAGGTTAAAATATCTTTGTGCCTTAAGTAGACCAGACTCTCAGTACTCATGCATAGATGAATTAATCATCAATGACTAATATATATTTTGTATAGTTTGAATTTTATTAATTTACATAATGAAGGGAACTTCAGCCTGTTGTAATCCATGGGGAATCAATCATCTCCTGTACAGTGTTCACTTCCCAGCTTTGGAACTCTAGTGCCTGGAAATGATAAAGTAGTTCCCAGAATTTCAGTGTTAATTATGTGTAGTACATCACTGGAGCCCTCATTTAGGGAAAAAAAAATCTTCCTGAGATTTGTATTACATTGCTGGCTATTTCAAATACAGCTGTAATTGTATAAGCAACACTTTTTTTTCCTTCTAATTTTGATTTGAGTTATTTTCCTGCTAGGCTTTATCAAAGACATTTATTTTATACTTTTGCAAATGTGTGTTAGAAAAAAAAATTACTAACTCCAGTAAATATTATAAATTTTTTGGGAGTCAGGATATTTAGTAGGTATTGTGAAACTGTCCAGATTCCCTCTCCAAGGCTTCAACTTAAGGAAATATCAGGGCTGAGACCACACACCACTTCATCTCTCAGCTGGGAATTGCCCTCAGCCACAGGGAATTGATTGCATAGCTCCAGGTGATGCCCTTACTAGAATATAGCCTAAGGCCAATTGCTATGAATGGAGGGGAGGGGATACAAGTCTAACTCCCATTACTCAATTTGGGACAATGTTGAAGGCCCATCCCAACCCCAGAGCTCCTTATAGAATCAGCTGAGTCCTCTAGTCCTCTATTGTCACCATATTGTTGGTCAGCTTTTTCCATCTGCCTGTTTGGGAATTTCTTACATTCCTACTGATGGATACCCCAAGAGTCTTTTGAAACAAAACTCCTGTTTCCAGAAACTTATGCAACATGGTTGTGCCTGGAGTGGTCTCAGGAAGCTGACGCTAAAACGTGGAGTTAGAGTAGGATCTCTTGCCATTGCATTGAATATTCATAAGAGCACATAATAACTTTGTTTACCATAAATATGTCCTTTCAAGAAACCATTAAACTTGCCTTGTAGAACATAATTTGAAAATTAAGGTTTATGGACATTTCATGTTTGTCATTCAGTCTTCTGAGCAGCAGAATTCAAATGAATCTTTCATTCTGATTATGTATAATTTCTGTTGTTTATTGTCAGATTCAATAATTTATATTTCTTTTCATTCTAAAATAAGAAATAACCAATGTGAAAATAAATTATTTGAAAGAAGTTACCTTATTGTCCCATTTTAAACCTTAATTGCATGTAAAAAATATTGTAATTAACAAAAACAGTATAAGAAACAGAAGCTATCATCTATCCACACTCTGATGCTTATTAGGAGCTTTAGATTGCTTCTCCTATTTGATTTTTACCACAAGTTTGCAAGAAAATTTTGTTATAGACAAAGAATATTTATTTATCTAATCAGCAGATTTCAGATGAAATTTTTAACACATTAAAAAACTGACTTCTTGAAAGTTATAGTAAATGACAAATGCCACAAAAATAATAAATGATGCAAGACAATATCAAACCTATATTAAAGTAATTTCAAAACCTAAGGCCTTCCCATGTGCTATATAGCTTTTTAGAGTGTAAAGAAACTAAATGTGTCTGGGACAAATTTATGGGTTCAATTGCATCAGAAAAAAAGTCATGTAGCCAATTTAAATTTAGAAGAGGAGGAAGTGGAATAGGAGCAGGAGGAAGAGGAAGAACAAGATAAAGAAATTATAGCTCACCACACTTTTCTAGTCTATAGAGAGAGCTCAGTGGTATCCCTTTCTGACCTAAGCATAAAAGGAACATTAATGTTCATGAAGAACATTCCCAAGGAAATCCTCAGGGACACAAAATAAGCTATGACCCAAGCAGTGGATGCTTTTGTGGTAGACACAAATAAATGAAAATTTATTCTTTTGAGGCATAATCTTTTGTATAGAACCTCTATTTCTCTCTATATCCCCTTTCCCTCTAGAATAGAGTTGAAGTAAAACAAAATAAGAATAAGCAAGAATAAGCTTTCTCTACCTTGTAAGATTTTGGTTCCTATTATTTATAGTTGCATTATAAACTTTCCTGTTAAAATGTGGCTTGAAATAAAAATAATTCATCTTATTCATGAAAATGCATTTTGGCCAGTGTGAAGGCTTGTCTATATGTCAAACAGGTCTACTGGGGAAGCTCAAATGTGGTGGAGGTTTGACTTCCAACATGGTTCACACTCATGGTTGATGGAGGTTGTTAGCTGGTATCTTGGCTGCCACTGAGCAATCTTGGTTCTTCTCCAAATGGGAGCCTCTACAGTACTTCTTGTGCTCTACCGCTATCCTACCCTAACCAATAATAGTCGTGAAGTTTCAAATGCAAGGGTCTAAGAGACAGAAAATGAAAGATGCCAGTCTTAAAACCTGGAACCAAAAACTGGCATGGTATATCTTCTAGCCTATTCCATTGCTCAAAAAAATTGCAGAGACTGTCAATATTTAAGAGGAGATCATATTTTTTTTATGTGAGAAGAGTCAAAAATTATGTCTATCATGAATCCACTACAACCTTGGGGAGTAACAGAGTAAAATCTTTAGTGAGAGATATATAGGGTGTCCCAAAAATATACACACACACTTTGAATAATTATAAATGTAGTGTTTATTAAAATACATTTCATTTTTAAAAACTAGCTATCAGCTGTTAAAGTATATATACATTTTTTTGGGGGGGACACCTTGATGTAGTAGGGTCTTATAATAACTTGGGTAGAAATATACTTTCTCTATGTCTATTTTTCTTCTGTGTCTTAAGTTCATTTTCTTCTCTCTCATTCTCATTCTCCCTTCCTCCCTCCCAGTATTATAGGTCTAGGACAAAGAGATTGAGTAGACTAATTTCACAATGCCTAAATACTAAACTACAACAGTAACACTCACGGTCCCTCTCAATTCAGAAAGTTCTCAAGTTTATTGTTCCACATCAGGGAAGAGTTGTGATTGAACAGCTCTTTGGGAAAAACATAAATATGACAAATGAAGTATATTTGAATGGTACAAGATTTTAAACTTTTTCTTTAATATCTTCATAGACCATGTATTTGCTGGTTGTCACAGGCCTTCTACCACCAAATGTTACTCACTTGGTCACTTTATCATCTGCCTAATCCCTGAATGCATCCAAATTTGCCATCACTGTCATTGTACTATAATGTACTAAAATTCTGACTACTCATAAAAGGAACCTGATATGTCTTATGTGCATACATGCCTTGGAAACTTTTGGCCAGAGTAGTTTGCACAGATTCAGAGATCCTATTCCTGGCCATCCCCTTCCCTGAAGGCAGTCAGTGATTGTCATACACAAGGATGAATCGGGGTCTCCTCTGTTAAGACTCTTCTATAACTGAATGTGTAATCCAAATAATAAATACGCAGCAAATATGCAAATGTTTTCAAGCCAGTATTCACCACTTTTGCTTTGTTTAGAGATTTTATAAATCAACCCAGATACCTACTAGTAATCAATCTAATAAAATCATATAGATTTTTCAAATACTGTCATCAAATAATCTAATCAAGTAATTTGTTTTATAGGTGATTAATTTGAGGCTCAAGGATATTAAGTGACTTTTCTAATTGCATAATTTATGGTAAAGGCAGGACTGAAAGTAAGGTATCTTATTAACATTATGTGCTCATAGAATATAACTATTTCAATACACCAGCATTGAAGCATCCAAAACAACTTACATCAATATACTTCCAGCTTTTAACACATAGCTTGGGCAATTAATTTCTCTTTATATAGACTCATATTTTAGGACTGGTGTTATTTTATTTGATATAATATTTAGTATTCCTTTTTATAGCTTATTGTTCCAAAGAGAGAGTATAAATTTGTTTGAGAAAATTAGTGTTTCTCAAAACTGACATATATCTGAAAAGTGAATGTGTGTGTGTACTCTCTATATGTTAGAATTCTCACATTTCTATGAAATCTGTAAAGGTGCTTTATGAAATGAATCTATTTGCTAATAATTTCAATCAAGAACAGCAGTAAACAAATTGTTGCTCTTTTTATGAGTTGCAGTAATATTTCATGTATAAACATTGAAATCACAGAGATTTGGATTAAAACCCTAGTGACCCTCGATACTTATTTCTCTGCTTCTCAGGTTTCTCACTTAGCATGGTTGTTTGGGGATTAGCAGTAAAATAAGGTAATCATCTGGAACATCAAAGGCCCTTAAATGTATATTAGCTCGTTCTCATTGGTTCTTAGAAAATTTAACTTTGAGCAGACTGTGTAAACATTTTAACATGTTAAATACAGAAACATAAGCCACATTAATAAAGAGAAATGCAGGCAATTGGAAGAGCCAGCCCTACATGCAGAGGAAACTTTTACTTACATGATATCCTGGGAGGAACAAATGATGGTACTTCTTAAATTGTAATGGCTTCAGAAATCACTGAAATTTGTACCACTTTCTGCAGAAGTTTTTCCAAACGTGCAAGTTCCAACTTATCTATAAAAGGCTAATATGCTAAGTGTCCCTCCCACCATCTGACAGGTTGCTATGTCATGCACTGACCACCAGGGAGCAGATGCACAATGCAGGAGCTGCTGAGCTGCAGTGACTTGGCAGCAGTGGTTCTTGGGTGAAGCACCCCAAAATCAGAGAAGAGGGAGCACGATTCCTTGCAGGGCCATGCAATTCCACCTTTGGCCATAGGTTATGTTGTTGCTAGGGCACTGTCGGCCCTGAATCTGGTTTACTGCACACTTGTGTTTCCATTCCACACCCTGTACCACAGCAACTTTGCAGAGTGCCCTCTGGCACTCTGGGAGCCCTCGGGAGGTGTCAGAGAGCCAGTTTTGGCCCGATCCCCACAGGCCAGGCTGAGGGACCCCACCTGCTGGAGGGACCCCACTCACTCTGCAGACACCTGGGAGAGACTGTGGGAGGTTGTCTCCAGGATGTGTCTGGCCCTTCTCGCCCAGTCCCACCCTGCCTGCCACCTTCAAATTAATTTATTTTTAATGTGCACGAATCCATGCACCGGGTCATTAGTTATTAATATCTGAACTAATACATCAGTAGCACAAAGCTAATTAGCCCTTCAGTGCTTTTTAGCCCTATAACAGTGAACTCCAACAATTATCATTGCCAGTTGAAAGTATCATAAAACAATCAAGTTTTTAGTTGTGATTCTGAAGTCAACTTTATAATTTACTTATTTTTAACAAGAATGAATAGCAATTTTGGATGTCCATCTAATTAAGGGAATTCTTAAGTCATTTGAGTTGATTAGAGCAAGATCCATGAGGTTATAGTCAACTGACTATTTTTTTAATTGCAATGAAATATTTTTAATTGAAGAATTTTCGAGTAAAAAATAACACTCAAACAAGTAAAATCTACTATTATAGGTGACCAACAATGTTCCTTAGAGATACTAAAGCAGGGGTCCTCAAACTACGGCCCGCGGGCCACATGCAAATACAAATATTGTATTTGTTCCCGTTTTGTTTTTTTACTTCAAAATAAGATATGTGCAGTGTGCATAGGAATTTGTTCATAGTTTTTTTTTTAAACTATAGTCCGGTCCTCCAATGGTCTGAGGGACAGTGAACTGGCCCCCTGTTTAAAAAGTTTGAGGACCCCTGTACTAAAGCATTATTTTAATAAAATTGGAAAGATGTTTGTCTCTTTAGTAAATAGATTAAAATATAAACTCATTTCTATCTGGCTGGTTTGGCTCACTGGATAGAGCGTCGGCCTGGGGACTGAAGGGTCCCAGGTTCAATTCCTGTCAAGGGCATGTGCCTTGGTTGCGGGCACACCCCCAGTGGGGGATGTGCAGGAGGCAGCTGGTCAATGCTTCTCTCTCATCGATGTTTCTAGCTCTCTGTCCCTCTCCCTTCCTCTTTGTAAAAAATCAATAAAATATATTTAAAATAAAATAATATAAACTCATTTCTTTAAATGACAAAATGGAGAATAGTATATAAGTAACAATTTTTTAAATTGTTACTCCCAGTACCATACACCTAAAGGTACAGGTTCAATTCCCAGTCAGGGCACATACCCAATTTCAGTTTCTATCCTGGTTAGGGTGCCTATAGAAGGCAACTGATTAATGTTTCTCTTTCACATCAACTCTCTCTCTCCTCTCTCTCTTTCTCTCTCTCTCTTGCTCACTTTCTGACTCTCTCTCTCTCTCCTTTCCTTTTTCTAAAATCAATAAACAAATCTTCTGGTGAAAATATTAATTTAAAAATTTGTTTTTTATCTTCATCTTTCTTTTTAAATAAAAATAATAATGCAATGTTCTCTACTCTCAAAGAACTTACATCAAGTGTCCATTATACATAGAAGTTTCCTACTGAACCAAATATTTTTGGATTGTAATTAAATATATTTGGTATCTACTATTGTACTTTCAAATCTAAAAACAATATGTTAGCATAGATATTTTCCTAACTCTAAATTCTACCATTACTCAAAGATCCTTCTAGAGTTTCAATATAAATTTTAGGACTGATTTTTCTATATAACACTTTTCCCCAAAAAATCTTCTCCATAATTATTGTTTTTACTAGAATTTGAGTTCCTTAAAGAGAGGAACTGTGACTTTATTCCAATTTTCCATGCCAAGTACATAGTAGATGTGTTCTCATATGTTCATTTACTAATTTCCACTGTTAAATATCAGTCTTCTAAAGGCTAATGTGATCAAGACTCTGAAGCCAAACTCTCTTGGCTTGTACCTCATACCTATTGCATACTAGATGTATGTCTTAGTTTACTTATGTTCAAATGGTAATAATAATAATATCACCTATTCCTTAAGGTTCTATAAGTATTTAAACTACTAATACATGCAAAAATATTGGGAACAATGAGAAACACCCAAAAGGTATTAAAATGAAAGTTGGAAAACAGAGCATAGAGGTTAAGAGAATAAACTTAGAAACCCAGTGCCTGAGTCTAAATCCTAGCTATACCATATTGTGTGATCAATCTCTATATAATTCAGTAGTGAAATTTATCAAATGGGACTAATAACAATTATAATGCTGTTTAGAAAAAAATAAGTGACAACTACTATTTTATTTATTAGCTATATATCCCAAGAGGTATTCCAGGCAAATGTTTGTATTACAAAAAAAAAAAAAAAGTCTTCTGTTTTCCCAAACTACTATATAATTTGCTACCCAAATGTGTGGGACTAGAGTTTATGTGAGATTTGAAGACCCACTCTACTTAAATAAGACAAGGCTTGTTTCTCCTTTGTGTCCTATTCCTGTAAGGCTTTAAAAGCCGGGGTATTTCTTCCACAGCAGGAATAGGATCCACTACAGATCACTTCAGAAATGAAGCATCTGAGAGATTATGTATCCTAAAGTATGTGCTAATTTGAATTAGGAGTCAACAGAGAGAGGGAGAGGTAGAGAAGTGGAAGAGAGAAAAGGAGGTGGAAAATGTTTTGAAACTTTAATATTTATAGTGATTACCTTTCCTCAAGTAAACATTTCATTCATAATGGCTCCTGATCACTTAAAGAGTTTGCAAATGTATTTCAGCTATAAGGCCCTTACTTCATGAAAACATACTGCCCCTAAGCAGCCATGGATGTCATGCAAGTCTCCAATCCAGAAGAATTTATTTGCATTAATACATAATAAGACAAACTTTCAGATGGACAGAATATGTCTGTAAAAGATACATGCCCTGGGAAGAAAGTGGCACAGGACCAGTCTTTGGATCCAGCCTATAGGATCTATATCCTCGTCTCTTGCAGTTTGACTTTGGGGTACCTTGGCCAGGAGCTTTGCTTTTCTTTCTGCTTTGTCTTCACTACTATGTCAATTTTGATATTTTTCTCCAAATATTGATTCTTGATTTGATACCATTAATGTACTCACTGACTTGGCTTTCTAGCAATTTTCTTTTCCCTTTTCTGTACATGATTTTGGCAGAACTGTACTGTGATGTTGACTTTGATGAGTTGGCATAGTGCCTTCCCTCTACATTTACAGCTGTTTTCCTTTATGAATTTTCAGGGTGGGATTCAATGGGTTTAAATGACAACTTTGTTCTAGGAGAATACAAATATAAGCAGGCTGGGATCATGATTAGTGACTGCATTCTTTTCAGAATCATCATGGGTGCACTGGGGAAACATATACATTTGTCAGTTATATAATACTAGAGGCCCGGTGCACGAAATTCATGCACTGGGGGGTGGGGGTTCCCTCAGCCCAGCCTGACCCTCTCACAGTCCGGGAACCCTCAGTGGATGTCCTACTGATGGCCACAGTCTGGCAGTAGAGGCTCGGAGCAGGCGTCCTGTGTCTGTGTGTGTGTGTGTGTGTGTGTGTGTGTGTGTATGTGTCTGCTGGGGGCCTGCCCCCAGCCGCACTGGAAGCTCAGAGCAGGCGCTGTGTGTGTGAGTGCATGTGTGAGTGTGTGTGTCTGCTGGGGGCCTGCCACCAGCCACACCGTGGAGGCTTGGAGCAGGCCCCACTCTGTGTTGATCTCTCAGGCTCCTGGCCTCCACTGCGTGTTTTCCTCTCCCTTGAGCTGTGGCCAGGGTGGGGTGCTGCCTGCAGGCTGCGCTTTCCGGATCATAGATCACCGGATCACTGCAGAGACCGGGGGCAGGCCCTGCTGGGTGCTGCCTGTGGGAAACTTTCCTGCTCTGGGATTGCCATGGGGTCCCAGCTGGCAGCAGGGCTTAGGCGGCACACAGGGGTCCCGGCTGGGGACAGGGCTTAGGTGCACGGGGCTTAGGCAGCATACGGGGGTTCCAGCTGGTGCGGGGCTTAGGTGACGCGATCGTGCCGCCTAAGCCCGGCCGTCCAGGGCCGCACAAGGGGCCCTGTTGGTGTCTGGCACTGGCCAGCCCTGCCTGCAGTATGCAAATTAGCCGCCATCTTTGATGGCAGTTAATTTGCATATGGTGCCGATTAGCCCATGGGAAGCGTAGTGAAGGTACGGTCAATTACCCTTTTTGTCTTTTATTAGATAGGATAGTCATTCCACAATATAAGAAGTTATAAAGAGCAATGCAATCTGTGATGCCTATATTAAAAGAGCATTATCATAGATAAATTGTTGTATTTAAGCATACACTAGGCACTTCTGACCCAACTACAACCTGGAACCTCACCTGAAACTTGAAATTCATTTTCTTAGTCTCTATATATCCCTGAGCCCTGTCCCATCCTCATATCCCATTTCATCCTAAGGCAGTACTAGTCACTGGTACTAAATACTTTCAGTATCACGATAGATTTCCTTTATAAGTTGCATTAAAATGTCCAGGAACAAAATTATCGGTGTCAACAAAGGCCACTTCAGAATGCTAAATAGCTATTCAAAATCACTTACCAATTCTGCAGTAAGACCATATTCCTGTTTATCACTGTCAAGATAATTGACTCCTTTCAGGAATAGACAAAAGAAATACCTGGCCAATTTTCTTTTCATTTTATTTTTATTGTATTTGTTTTAATAAAGGTTTATATTCTCAATTCCAGTTGCTTTTATCATTGATTTCGGATTTTTAAAATGTAGTTTTAATGTAGTTTATACCATTGAAAATTAAATTGAAAGGTTAAGTGAATATTTTTTAATCATTTTGACAAAAAAATCTGTCTAAATTACATGGATAATAGAGTACAATTAACTCTCAAACAGAATTACCTATGGCTAAACCCCTGAACTCTTCAGAACTGGGTTAAGATCATGCAATTATATTAGATATTGAAACACACACACATATTATTCCGAACTATCCTGCTTGTTTTTTGCAGGTGACAGAAGACATAGTGATCTTTTCTAAAGTGAATCATTTCCATATAACATTGCTCTCTGCCAACCAAGCTCCAGCTGCTTTCTCAGTCCCAATTTGTATGCTTATAATTTCTTTTGTTCCGGGTCTTCTCAATTATTAGGACTAAAAGCAACCATTTCTATCCCTGTGCCTTTTCTTGATATTTCTCTTTTCTTCTGGAGCCTTCTGAGTCCAAAGGGTAATATATGAAATACAGTGTTGAATATTGACCGCACTTTTCATTTATCACCTATAAAACAGATAGTAGAAGGAATGTCTAACTGACAGCTGACAAAGCTTTTCTTATCTTCAGTCCCATAGCACAATTCTAACAGTTGCAGTTTTCCCAGATGTATATGGATGCTGACTGTGCTAGCTGACAATGCTGTTCTTAGCAAAATGCAATGTGTTCAATCAAGCTGGTGGAGCCAGAGCCCATAAATTTATCATGCAAATGTTAGTGGTGAGAAAGCCTTCTCAAAAGATGCTGATGCACAGGGAGTGGGCTTTGGCTTCCGTTTCCAACCGGACAGTTCATTCACTGGTGATGTTGACCTCAATAGTACCACCACGGCCAAGTTTCATACAACCATTCAAAATACTGGTAAAATTTATTTAAAAAGCATCATTATTATGAAAGGCTGTCCATTTATAAAATGAGCATACACCAACAAATATATTCTTAAACACATTGTATATGCTGCTACATTGTTAGAATATGCAGTAGGGCAATACTTTGTACAATTCATTGTAACAGAATGGAAGATGTGAAATATATGTAAGAATGTGAGAACTCTATTGAACTATTCAGTAGGAAAAAAAACACGAATTTAATAATAAAATTTACATATTAATACAATGACTGAACTGTTTTCTAAAACAAATATATTTCATATTAGATTACTTGCCAAAATTTACCTTGGAAAATATTGAATTTATAGAATATAGAGTATCCAATGTTTTTTATCTAAACTCTACTCTAGAGAACCTCAGAATGATAGCCATCAGAATCCTCCATTCGTCTGAAAGCAAATAAAGTTTAAAATATGCATAGGGGAGACTGAATGTATCATAGTGATATTTCTTTTTAAATTGCTTTAGAGATATTTTGATTTTGTGTGTGTGTTACCCACTGTGCTCTCTGACACCCCCTGGCTGGGCCTGTGCTTTGTTCTCTGGAATATCTCCGCAGGTTCTTACCAACCCTTCAAGCCTTTCCAGGCTGAGCTTTGGCCAGCAATGCTGTCTATTCCCCAGCTTCCCTCCCCACCTATTAACTACTTCTCCAGCATGACCACACTCCTGAGTGTAAATTACTCTTCTGTGAGCCCCTTCTCCCTGGGTGTTTGTGATATTGTGATCTAGAATAGCACATGCATATTTAGCACAGAGCTCCTAAAACCCTTAGCATTTCCTCAGTGAGGAGAACAACAAAGGTGTATTTTGTTATATTGATAAAGTTACTTTTGAGAAGCATCTAGGATAGGGGCTGGTTGCCAGTGGAGTCAACCGAGTGACTAGAGGATTGGAAATTTCAGGCCTATGTCAAGATCACCAGAAAACCAGAAGCTAAAAGAGGTTTCAGAAGGAGTGTGGTCCTACAAATACATTGACTTCAAATGTCTAGCCTCCAAAACTGAAAGGAAAAATGTCTGTTGTTTCTAGCCAACCAGTTGGTGGTACTTTTGTTATGGCAATCCTAGCAAACTGAGGAAAATTTAGGATATAGTCTTTGTTTTAATAGCCTTTGATTTAATAGCCTTTGTTAACACAGATACCTTGTATTTGTTATGTGTCAATAGAAACTAACATTTTTTGAAATATTTCCATGTGTCAGGTGCTATGGCATTTCAAATGTCTTTTTTTATTTATTTCATTCTTCACTAGAAACATATGATTTCAGAAATTTTATTCCCAATTTTTCTCATTTGTTTTCTAAGTATGTCTCTGTCATTCCATTTTGCTCTTGAGATTATTCAGCAATTTTTTTTCTTAACCATGTGACATAATACCACTCTTGTTATTTTCCCTAAAGAAATGAAATTGTATGTTCATATAAAAACTGTCCTTGAATCTTTATTGAGACTCTATTCACAATCACTCAAACCCAGAAACTCCAAGGCCCTTCCACAAATGATAGATAAGCAATGTCATAGATGTACATATAATGGAATACTATTCAGCAAAAAAGAATAAACTATTGATAGATGCAACTACATGAATTTATCTTCAAGACAGTCTACTGAGCCTTATAAGATATATTTTAGGACATTCTCTAAATGACACAGCTATAAGTCTGCCTGGGTTATTGGATGGGGGAGATTTGATTTTCAAAAGATAACATGAGGAAGGTTTTTGGGGGGTGATGGATCAGTTTTATATTTTAATTGTGCTAGTTGGTTATACAAATTTATACAGATGTTACAATTCATAAATATGTATGCCAAAATTTAAAATTTTATAATTAAAAATGAATTGAAGACACCACAGAGATAAGATGTTTGACAAAGCCTGGATATTTTTTCCTGATAATGAGAGGAATTATGTGAAAATTACAGTAATCTTTAAATAATTGAAATACTATCTTGCTTGTTTTTATAATATCACTTATCTCACTTTGGTATTACACAGTCTTTTTTATACTTATCTCATTCTTTTCATCTTGCTCAGTGATCTAATTTTGTTAGCTTAAAAACCCAGCATCTAGAACAATTACTACAATCAAATTCCACAAATTATAGATTGTTAAGAGGTTCCTTAGTATTGTAGGTTGTTTAGGGAGGTTGCAGAGTAGAGAAAGAGAAGTGGTTGGATTCCCTGTCTTCCCTCTGACATTATAAGTCTCTTTCTACCTAAGTTTATTTAGTGAGTGAGAGCTGCCAAGATCTTTTAATTTGGAAATTGGAGATACTTAATTATTTTGCACAGGACTCAACAACATTAACATTTTAAACTTGGAATAAGCTCAGGCTCAAGGCAAAACAGCTGCTTTGCTAAGTATTAGGGGGGAAGTGATCATTAAAAACTTAAAATTAGTGGAAAATAGTATTCTGCCTGATCATTACAAAGTTTTGTAAAATGTTAGCAGTTGAGGAAAGCCCTACTCTCAGTCATCAGATAATATGTTAATATGTTGAATGTTATATGTGAATGTGGAGTGAGCATTGTATTAAAACAACAATTTATACATGGGGGAAAACTGTGG
>NW_005363099.1:653648-657302 GCF_000412655.1 Myotis brandtii | reverse complement strand
CTTCCCCCGCCACACCCTCATTGTGTGTTTTTGGCTTCTTTGTCAAAAAAATTTTGCCCACACACATGTGGTTTTATTTCTGGGCTCTCAATTCTGTTTCATTGGTCTGTGTGTCTGTTTTTCTGCCAATATTATGCTGTTTTGATTAGCATTGCTCTGTAGAATAATTTGAAGTCAGGTAGTGTGATACCTCTGGTTTTGTTCTTTTTTCCTCAAGATTTCTTTGGCTATTTGGGATGTTTTGTGGTTCCATACAAACCTGGTGATTTTTATTGTTGTTGTTCAATTTCTTTAAAAAAATGACATTGGGATTTTGATGGGGATTGCACTAAATCTGAATATTGCTTTGGGTAATATGGCCATTTTCAATTTTGATTCTTCCAATCCATGAACAAAGAATATCATTCCATTTCATTGTGTCTTTTTCAATCTCTTTTAATAATGCTTTGTAGTTTTCAGTATATAGGTCCTTTGCATCCTTTGCTAAGTTTACTCCTAAGTATTTTATTCTTTTTATGCAATTGTAAAATATTATTTTAATATATTTTATTGACTTTTTTACAGAGAGGAAGGGAGAGGGATAGAGAGCTAGAAACATCAATGAGAGAGAAAAAACATCAATCAGCTGCCTCCTGCACACCTCCTAATGGGGATGTGCCCGCAACCAAGGTACATGCCCTTGACTGGAATCCAACCTGGGACCCTTCAATCTGCAGGCCGACACTCTATCCACTGAGTCAAACTGGTCAGGACTTGTTTTTTTTTCTATTTCTTTTTATGAAATTTCATTGTTAGTATAGGAAAGCCATAGGTTTTTACACATTAATTTTGTATTCTGCAACTTACTGATTGCTCATTGTTTCAAAAAAATTTTTGGCGGAGTCTTTAGGTTTTTCTATATTTGCAAAAGGTGTTACTTTTACTTCTTCATTTTTTTCTTTTCTTTCTCTTGCGTGATTGTTCTGGCTAGGACTTCCAGACTATGTTGAATAAGAGTGGTGAGAGTTGACATCTTTGACCTGTAAAAGATGTCACCATTGAGTATGGTATTATATGGCCTATATTATGTTGAGGTACGACTCATTTTACTGTGTTTAATCATTAATTTAAAATGGATTAAAAACCTAAATATAAAGCCTGAAATAATAAGCTAGGAGAAGAAAATATAGGTACTAACTAATGGACCTTGTTCTTAGAGAAGATTTTTATGAATGTGACTCCAAAGGCAAGGGAAATAAAGGCAAAAATAAATGAATGAGACTATATAAAACTAAAAGGCTTCTGCACAGCAAAATAAACTTACAACAAAACAAAAAGGAACCAACCCAATGGGAGATGATATTTGCAAATAACAGCTCCAACAGGGGTTAGTATCCATAATATATAAAGAACTCATACAACTCAACACCAAACAAACAAAAAATCCATTAAAAAATGGACAGAGAACTGGAACTGACACTTCTCCCAAGAAGACATACAAATGGCCAATAGATATATGAAAACATGCTCAGCTTCACTAGCTATTAGGGAAATGCAAATCAACACTACGATGAGATACCTCCTCACCTCTGGTAGAATGGCTATTAGTAGGAAGACAAATAGTAACCAGTATTGGAAAGGTAAGGGAGAAAAAGGATCCTTCATTCACTGCTGATGGGAATGTAACCTGATATACCTACTATGGAAAAAAAATATTGAAGTTCCTGAAAAAATTAATAATAGACTTACTATATGACCCACCAACCCCGAATAACTTGAAAACATTTATTCACAAAGATATATGGTCATTGCAGCAGTAATCATGGTGGCCAAGACATGGAGACAACTAAAGTGTCCTTCAATAAAAGATTGGATAAAGATGTGGTACATATATACTGTGGAATACTACTCAGCCATAGAGAAAATGAAATACTGCCATTTGCGACAAAATGGATGAACCTTGAGAATATTATGTTAAGCCAAATAAGTCATCCAGAAAAAGCTAAAAAACATATGATTTCACCCATATGTGAATAGAAAACTGAAACTCATAGACACAAACAACAGTATGGTGGTTATGAGAGGGAATGGGGGTGAGGTGATAGCAAAGGGTAAATGGAACAAAATATATGGTGATGCAAAATGATTTGACTTTGGGTGGTGGACATGCAATGAAATATGCAGATCATGTACCATAGAAATGAACACTTGAAACCTGTATGATCAGTCAGAAATTTGAGTTTGTTTCATCTGTATTGTTAACATGTTCCAACTAAGAGAATTATTTCATGATTTATTATTTGCTTAAGCTTATTAGAAAGGGTCTTAGGTTTTTGTTTTATTTTACACAATTGATAAAAATAATCATGATCTACAGTGCCTTTATGGATTTCATCATTTTATGCTATAGCTCTTCATAACTAATGAGCAGATAGAAATTGGTCAAATTCCCACAAGAGCATAATAGGATAGTATCAGACGGAGCAAAATTTATTCAGTCATCAGTTTGCAGAAAGATTTTCAGCTAAATAAGCTAGGGTCTAATGAGAGCTGCACTCAGGAAATACCCAGTTGTCTCAAAATTATCTCATGGGAACAAAGCAACCACTCAGCCAGATAGATTTTTGAACACTCAGATGGTAAAAAAATAATAATCATAATAGTTATAATAACTACTATTATTATTATATACACATATATAAACCATCTACCTCTATATATAATATATACCAGAGGCCCAGTGCATGAAATTCATGCATGAGGGGTGTCCCTAAGCCTGGCCTGCACCCTCTCAAATCTGGGACCCCTCAGGGGATGTCCAACTACAATCCAGGACCAATGGATCCTAACCACTCACCTGCCTGCCTGCCTAATGTCCCCAACTGCCCTCTCCAGCTGGCAGGATCACCACCAACGGCCCTCCCCTGCCGGCCTGGTTGCCCCAACAGCCCTCCCCTACTGGCCTAGTCACCCCCAATGTCACTTCCCTGTGGCCTGGGTGCCCTATACTGCCCTCCCCTGCCGGGCTGGTTGCCCCCAACTGCCCTCCCCTGCCAGCCTGGTCTTGCCCCCACACCCCTCCCCTGCTGGCCTGGGCACCCCCAACTGCCCTCCCCTTCTGGCCTGATCTCACCCCCAACTGCCCTCCCCTGCTGGCCTGGTCACCCCCAACTGCCTTCCCCTGTCAGCCTGATCTCACCCCTAATTGTTCTCTCCTGCCAGACTGATCAACCCTAACTGCCTCTGCCTCAGAACCCACCACCATGGCTTTGTCTGGAAGGAAGTTGGATGTCCGGAAGATGGCCAGTCTACCTGGTCTAATTAGTATATTACCCTTTTATTAGTATAGATAGATTATATAGGATAGGATTGCTTAAATGAAGGGGAAAAGCCTTTTTCAGCTGGAGGAGATGCTCTTGGCAGACAAAAATACATAACCACTATATTTGGACTGATAGCTAGACATATGCACTATACTGCCAAACCGGTCATTAAAAAAATTGAACTGCTTTCTTACACCTTACACCAAACAGCTGTTGCCTTTAAAACCCCTCCTCAGCCCCCACCTTAGGTTCTGCCTTCCTAGTTCACCAGATTAGGTTCTGATTGGTCGGTTTCTATGCCAGTCAGCGTCAAAAGCTCCGCCTCCTCGGCAGCCATTGGCTCCTCGCAGTT
>NW_005363099.1:652776-653539 GCF_000412655.1 Myotis brandtii | reverse complement strand
AAAACGGGAACAAATACAATATTTGTATTTGCATGTGGCCCACGGGCCGTAGTTTGAGGACCCCTGCCTTACACCAAACAGCTGTTGCCCTTAAAATCCCTCCTTAGCCCCCCACCTTAGGTTCTGCCTTTGCAGTTCACCCAGATTAAGTTCTTATTGGTCAGTTTCTATGCCAGTCAGCATCAAAAGCTCCGCCTCCTAGGCAGCCATTGGCTCCTCTGGGAAATCCAGAACGGCCCCGCCTTCACATCTGCTCCAGCCCTTCAGTCACACCCCCAATCCACTACCGGGTGTGTCTCTGGTGGCTCTGAGAAGCGGCACCTCAGGTCTGTGCTGGTGGCAATTTTGAATTCTCATCCCTGACCTAACCTTCTTACAGTGCGAGCTCCGTGAAGGCAAGCATTTGTCTTGTTCATTCTTAGTTCACTCATAGACTTTACCTGTGTCTATGTATCTATGCTAGCACCACATGGTGACAGGTCGAATGGTCCTTTCGATCATCACAGTTACTGCCTTTTTATGTATATAGATTATATATGTAGTGTATATAAATGTAGAAAAAATAGATATAATATATAAATATATACATAAAGAGAGCTCTTTATAAGGGGTAGGCAAAAATAAGTTTACAATTGTTTGTATGGAAAATAATACATGAATTAATAATAATACAAGAATAAACTGTGTTTTGCATACTCACAACTGTAAACTAACTTTTTCCAACACCTGTATTCAATAGATAGATAATAGCTAATATATATAT
>NW_005363099.1:645365-652019 GCF_000412655.1 Myotis brandtii | reverse complement strand
GCTATGATACAAAATCCTGACCCTGGACTTTGACATTAACTACAGGGTGTCCCCGCCCCTCTCCCCCAAAGAAAATGTCCATGCACTTTAACAGCTGATAGCTCAATTAATGTTGCTTTCTTTTCAGATTTAACCCATTTGAATTAATAATGGCAGTCAAGTGTGTATACATTTTTTTGGGATGCTCTGTATAGGAAAGTATACATGATTACACATTATTTTAAGGCTAAATATGTTCATTACAATATATTACATTAAAGGCCTTGCATTCTGGTAAATATTGTTTTATATTGTATTCTGTGGTATATTCTGAATAAAATTCATATGAGTAACTGAATTTATTTAATGAAGTATTCTATATTTTTTGCTATAATCTAATACAATGTAGCTAAATCTGATCAGCATGTTTCATTATCTTTCTCCTAATTTAATTCTACTAGAGGCCCAATGCACAAAATTCGTGCATGTGGGGAGGGTCCCTCAGCCGGCCTGCGCCCTCTCGCAATCCGGGTCCCCTTGAGGATGTCCAATTGCCAGTTTAGATGGGGCCTAAACTGGCAGTCAGACATCTCTCTCTTAATCCGGTCCCCTCACTCCTAACTGCCTGCCTGCTTGATCCTTACATCCCACCTGCTCGCTCCTTACCACTTGGCTTGGCACTCCTTAGTGCTGCCTCAGAGGTGGGAGAGGCTCCCACCACCACTGCTGCTCTAGCCAGCCCTGAGCCCGGGGTTCTGGCTTAGCGGCGCTCCTGCTGTGGGAGCCCAGAGGAGAGGAGAGGACAGGAGAGGAAAGAGGAGAGGAGAGAGGGGAAGGGTTACCATGTTTCTCTTTTATTAGTGTAGATAGTAGAAATTGGGATAACTTATCCAAACTTTTTGACCAGGTAGACCTCAAAAATATTTTCATATACAGATAAAATGTACAAAAATTACTTTAATAGGAATGTGTTTATATGTATTATGATTTCCCTCATCATAATTTCAGAAAATCCATAAGATTATTATAATTATTGCTATAAAATTGACAAGAACAAATACTATCAAAAGCTTATTATTTCAGATGTAATATTTTATCCTGCATGTAAATTAAATAACTTTTAATCTATGAAACAATTAAATTCTTTACACAGATATTTATGTGTGAAATTAATTATTTCATATATTCATTAACTTTATAATTTTAGAAACACACCATTCTGGGGTACACTAATCAACTTTTTCATTTTTGTGAAAGCTAATTCTTTAAAGGGCAGTAATGATTTCCTCTGCCTAATGAGTCATCTTGCATGTCCTGCATACTGACTACTTAAAATACTCTGTTTTCATCATCATCAACATTTTTGGGCTATGTTTCTTAGTATAACAATTCTGGTCCTTGGAATTAATTATTTAAATCTTTATTTTTATTTTAACTGCATTATTATAAGTTAACATAATTTTGTCCTTTTAAAAACTTGTCATCTCATGATTTCATGTTTTTTCTGAATGTGCCCTTATTTGTTATTTATTGATTCTCATTAAAAGCCTGTCAAAGTCATCAAATAGAAATGGGAACAACTTCTAGAGATGAAAGCACATATTTTTTATATTCTATCATTTTATAGCAAATATGAAAGAAAATTTATTCTTAATGAAACAATGAGAATATTCTTTATGAAAATACTATTTGTAAGGGACCAAATGAAATACATAGCAAAATATAAGTAAACTAGAGGCCCAGTGCATGAATTCATGCATGGGTGGGGTCCCTCATGGGTGGTGATCTGGGCTGATAGGCGCCGGCCATCCCCGGGGGAGAGACCGCAGGAGGTTGGCCAGCCATGTGATGGTGGCTGTGGGAGTGCACTGACTACCAGGGAGCAGCTCCTGCATTGAGCATCTGCCTCCTGGTGGTCAGTGTGTGTCATAGCAACCAGTCAACCGGTCATTTGGTCAACCGGTTGTAATGGTCACTTAGGCTTTTATATATATAGATGAGCATAGAGTATAAAAATAATACATTTTTTTCAATTAAATAAGTATGTTATGTACATATTAAGAGATCCAAATGTGTTATGTAGTCATTGAACTTCTGATATGAATATTTGACCCTCAGTTGAGTCTAATTGCATCTATATTACTATGTTTCTCTCAGGTAAAATATTGTTAGAAAAATAGGGAAGGACATCATTTCTTTTCAAGAATAGTCAAGTCCTTAAAAGCAGAAAAGTAGAAATGGTATTTCCAGGACATTTGACAGTTGAATGAACATTTTGGGTGGATAGTGATGGGCAGCTGAAAGGAATATGGCTGGTACTTAAGAACAGTATTTCTCTCCACACTCTCTCCCCCGAGATGTACCAGCTAGTCCAGCCGTGGGCAAACTACGGCCCGTGGGCAAGATCTGGCCCGTTTGAAATGAATAAAACTAAAAAAAAAAAAGACCGTACCCTTTTATGTAATGATGTTTACTTTGAATTTATATTAGTTCACACAAACACTCCATCCATGCTTTTGTTCCAGCCCTCCGGTCCAGTTTAAGATCCCATTGTGGCCCTCGAATCAAAAAGTTTGCCCACCCCTGAGCTAGTCATTTATAGCCACAGTGTAGTTTACATGTGGATGTAAGCATAAATTACTACCTTATTTTTTTTATCTGGATCAAAGCATGAATTTGTTACACTGTGATTAATCATTATGATTGATAATAATTTAGTGTTTCATGGCAAACACTGTGTTAAAAATAACCAAGGAAAAGAGTGCCATTGCCAAACTGTCAATCTACTTAATGGTAAAATCAATTTAGTAACATGCATCTGTTATACATACAGTTGCATATTTGGAAACATCAATTGTCTTATATCAAATGTATATACAGCTGAATTAACATTGAAAAACAAAAGATCAACCATAAAATGTGTGTGCAACAAATACAATTATTATTACGACTGTTTTAGTCATAGAAAAATACAAGAAGGATGAAATAAGATGGATTTTGGAATGTCATTAAATGTAGATGGAAGTTGTTTAGTTAGATAAAGGAGAAATCCCTTTAATGGGTTTCATCTTTATTGCTGTACTTAGATACAAAATAAAATATGGCAGTACCACTAATGTAGAATAAAAACTGACATGAAGTAAAATACAGCATGATGTGATCAAAGATACTTTTAGAAATAGATGCAAAACTTTATTAGTAAGCAGAAAGGGGAATGCCTCCCTATTGGGGTTTTTAAGTATATTTCACAAAGGACCTTGCATTTGAACTGGATCTTAAATAATGGCAAGGAACTTTCCAAAGTGTGGCGGGGGGGAGTGTGGAAACAGGTAAAATTCTAAAGATAAATGAAAGCCTATGTATAGGAATAGAGTGAAGAAATGCAGTGTTGAGACCTTTTATGTATATGTTTGAAGAGCCTAAAGGACTTGGTGAATGTACTGTTGGTTGTAAGAAGCAGGAATGATGTGAAATGAAACTGAATAGCTTGGCTAGGAAAACCTATAACACATAAGGAGTTACACACCCATTCTATGGGAAACCTGGGCTAATACAAGTCCCAAGTTGGGGGAAAATGTCTTCTTTTAGACTAATGCCTCTGAAAACCTCAGTGTGGGAGGTCAGGAGAAAAGAAGAAATGGGGCAGGAACATTAGTTAGGAAGCTGTATCAAGGGAATGCTGTAAAAAATCAATAAAATATATTTTAAAAAATAACCACAGATTAAAATGAAAAAACAAATAACAACAAGCAAAATAAACAACAACTATCAACTTGGGAAAAATTTACCCCATTCTAGCTAATATGATAAAACTGCATCATACAGACCTAGTACCTTATGATAATGAATATGTTTCCCATAAGTATATAAAGCTTCAGATGCAACAAAATATTTTGAAACTAGTTTATTTTCTGATATTGAAAAGAGAATAATTTCTCTATGACCATAATTTTATCCAATCTTTTTTATAAAGACAGCTTTTTTTTCTGCATTTCAATAACTATTTGGGGTCCAGGAAATATTTATTTCACCATCAATTATCTTCATCATTTATATCTTGATCATTCTGCAGATATCTATGTGATGAGAAAAAAAGATTATTAACTGAATTTAACACAAGATAATTTTTTATTCATTTTTCCTAACTCCTCCATAAGCATCCACTATACTGTTTCTTAGTATAGTGTTAGAGTACTACATCCATACATATCAAAAGGACCTAAAACAAATAATTTGGTATTAAAAAGTTTCAATAAATTATAAAAACAATTGTTAGATTAAAAATAACCCATATTAAAATTGGAGAATTAAAGTCAAGAAAAGATATCAGAAAAAGAAGTGAGAGAGAGAAAAGAGAAGAGAGAGGAAAAAAGGGAGAGGAGAAGAAAGGAGAGGAGAGGAGAGGACAGGAGAGGACAGGAGAGGACAGGAGAGGAGAGAGGAGAGGAGGAGAGAGGGTAGGGGAGGGGAGGGGAGGGGAGAGGATGCATTATAAGAGAAAAAAAGAGACATAGAGAATCACTTTAGAAGGTCCAATATTCAAGTTATAGGAGTTCCAGAAAGAGACCACAGGTAAATCCTATCTAATAAAGAGGGAATATGCTAATTGACCCTCATAACATCACAAAGGTGTCGGCACCCACAGCCAATAAGGAGGGAATATGCTAATTGACTGCCCCACCCTCAAATATGGCGTTGCCCATAGCCAATAAGGAGGAAATATGCCAATTGACTGTTAATAAAGAACACTATAACCTGATGAACAAAAAGATAGATACATAGGCAGAGAAGCATCAAACAGACTATCAAATTATAGCGGGAAGGCTGGGGAGTGTTGGGGGCTAAGAGATCAACTGTAGGACTTGTATGCATGCATATAAGCATAACCAATGGACACAAGACACTGGGTGGGGTGGGGTGAGGGCATGTGCCTGGGGGTAGGGGAGCCCACGGGAAAGTCAATGGGGGGAAAAAAGGAGACATATGTACTACGGAGGGCATTGGGGGGTGACTGGGCCTGCAGGGGAGGGAGGACAATTAGGGGGGGCCAGGCCTGCAGGGGAGGGCAGTTTGGGCAACCAGGCTGAGAGGGGAGGGCAGTTAGGGGTGACTAGGTTGGCAGGGGAGGGCAGTTGGGGGCTACCAGGTTGGCAGGGGAGGGAAGTTGGGGGTGATCAGGCTGGCAGGGGAGCAGTTAGGCATCGATCAGGCTGGCAGGGGAGTGGTTAGGGGTTGATCAGGCAGGCAGTCAGGTGAACACTTGGGAGCCAGCAGTCCTGGATTGTGAGAGGGATGTCCAACTGCCAGTTTAGGACTGATTCCACATCCCCCGAGGAGTCCCAGATTGGAGAGGGTGTAGGCTGGGCTGAGGGATACCCTCTATACTATTTGTAATACTTTAAACAATAAAATAAAAAATGAGTTAAGAAGAAAGTGATTGTGATCTGACAAGACAGTGGCACAGTTAATTTTTAAAAGATCCGGAGATAAAACGTCTATATCCAATTGACAATTTCAGTGCCAAAATCAAACTTAGTATGTCAAAACAGGGTTCTTACATCATTTTTCTATTGCCTTATAATTAAAAACAATGGCAACAACAAAAACTTTTCTTCAATGTGATATGGAAACAATCTCCAAGGACATTAATCAGTATCTAACATAACTTTACAAATTGTAGCTATGTTAGTGTTTTTATTCAAATATTCCCCAGTGCACGAATTTCATTCACCAGGCCTCTAGTATATTATAAAAGCTGATTTTAAGTGGTCTCATTTAACAAGGTATGTTTTTCAGCTTACTATTTCTGAAATCTGGAAAATTTCTGGAACAAATGCATTATCTTGGCTCCATGTTTTCTTTGGGTTATTGATTTGAAACTCATATTTTTGGTATGGCTTCTCTTAGTTAATAAATCTAATTAGTTTAGCTCATGCCAACTCCATCTTCTCAATTCTATGCCAATTTCCTTTAGAGTAGTTACCCTTCAAAATATAACATGTATTTGATTGTGTTTGTTTTTTAAAATCACTATCTGTTGCCCTCAGATCAATTCTGCCCTCCATGAGGATAAGGGCTACACATCCATTTTCATTGATCTCTATGTTTCACACTTCACATACTAACACATAGTATGCCATCAATAAGCATTTGTTTTATTCCTATTTTCATTCACAGAAAAATGCTGTGCTGAGATAAAGAATCTGGAATGACTGAATAAAATTTTACCAATTACAAAAAACTCTATTGTTTAATGTGATTTTAAAATACATATAAAATACATAGAGTACCTTCTGAGTGGAGGGCCCATTACTCTTTTATATTTTATACTTTGCAAAATCTAAGTAATGAGTAGAGAAATGACTTCGTTTATTATTTTGCAATAAAAATTACAGACCCAAATGTTATTAAGTAGATAAAGAGTTGAGTGTTTCTTTTAACCAATTCTATTTTAAAAACATTATTGCTTTCCATTATCTTATTTATCATTCTTGAAGTATCAGAATTCCCTATTACTTTGTTTCTGTTTATTCTTATTCTAATCTGTAAATATAAAATTATAATGATCTTTCAGATTAAAAAAAAAGAGTGCCATTGCCAAACTGTCAATCTACTTAATGGGAAAATCAATTTAGTAACATGCATCTGTTATAAATACAGTTGCATATTTGGAAA
>NW_005363099.1:639675-644438 GCF_000412655.1 Myotis brandtii | reverse complement strand
TGGGGTGGGGTGGGGTGTGGGCATGTGTGGCGGGGGGGGGAGGGGAGACTGGGGGAAGGTCAGTGGGGAAAAAAGGAGACATATGTACTACTATTTGTAATACTTTAAACAATAAAATAAAAAATGAGTTAAGAAGAAAGTGATTGTGATCTGACAAGACAGTGGCACAGTTAATTTTTAAAAGATCCGGAGATAAAACGTCTATATCCAATTGACAATTTCAGTGCCAAAATCAAACTTAGTATGTCAAAACAGGGTTCTTACATCATTTTTCTATTGCCTTATAATTAAAAACAATGGCAACAACAAAAACTTTTCTTCAATGTGATATGGAAACAATCTCCAAGGACATTAATCAGTATCTAACATAACTTTACAAATTGTAGCTATGTTAGTGTTTTTATTCAAATATTTCTATTGCTGAAAAATATATTAATAAACATGTTTCAGGTGAATTGGTAGATAGATAAATAAATAAATAGATAGATAGATAGATAGATAGATAAATAAATAAATAAATAAACTTGATAGCAATGTAATATAATTATTTGAAGAAAATAAATAGCCATTATCTGACATGGATCTAAATAGGTTATATTTAATGTTATTTATAGGTAGGATGCGTATTGTTATATATTATGTACTTTCGTTTACTGACATAACTCGATGAAGTTTCCATTGTGATATTATCATTTTAGTGGTGCTTTTTTCTTCTGTGACATAAATATAATCACTTCCAAATAAAATGAAATAAAATTTTGCATTTCCCTATGGCTGACCAACCTCCACAGGTTCCAGTTTTAAACACTGAAGTACTTTCTCAAAATAACAATAACAAATGATTTTCTTTATCATTAACTTTTCAAAGCCTGCTGATTTTTGTGAAATCACTGCAGCCAGGCTCAAATGGTGTATGAAATGAAAATTTCCTGCCTAGCCACTGCACATAGGCAACATCATGACCATGTCTTGCAATCGATGTTCTGCTCAGTTATTTTTTTGTGATACTGAGGGCATAGAGTAAAACCCACTGAGGAAGAAAAAAAGGGCAACGGAAACTTTTCTTCAAGTGTCATTTCTATTTACGCCTTTTCTGCATATGCTTAATTGGTGATATTAGATCAACGTGAAATAGAGTTCCCCTTTCAGTTGAGCAGTCATGGATACTCCAATCGCAAATATTGAATATATACTAGAAGTTTGCATATGAAAATATTTTTAATTGGTGAGCACCAGCCACAATGATTATCCCAGAATCAATACCTCTATGACCCTGGAGAATGTTCTGCCTTCATGACATATGTAGACGTCCTTCATGACATATGTCTATTGCTTTTTATGTTAAACGACATGCTGGTAAAATGTGGATACAAATTGACTTCGTTTATTAAAAGATATGACAAGAGCTATAGACACATTTTGTGTCTATAAACTCCCACATAAATGTGTTTCTATTTCCTCTAGTAGTACTCATTTTATTTTCCTTTCATCCATATAACTAGAACCCACTGATATATAGCAGAAGAAATATCATATTCCATTTTTTAAATGTGCCTTTCAAAAAAAGAGTCATAGACATGCCATTTATTCATTCCTGTGTTTGCTCATTTTCTTTTGAATTGCATTTGCTCTATTTTCAAAGCGTTTAGAAAGAGTTCATTATTGCCTTTTTTTTTAAAGCCAGGCAGGTGCAGGGGTGACAGGATACGGCATCCATTTCATTCTCAGAAGTTCATTGAGAACTTCATTTGTGTTGGCCATGATTTTATGCACAAACAGAGGCAAGAACAGGTGGTAGGAAGCACTCCATCAATGTGGTTCTTTTACATTTGACATTAAATAGGAAGGAAAAATTAGCATTACCCTCTTCACCTATGAGTTGATTTTAGTTTTATTTATTTTTTTGTCCTGTAGACATATAATCGAGGACCAGGACATGGGTAACCCAAAATTGACAAACTTCTTTTATTGAAAAGCCTAAGAAAATTACCTACATAAATCATGGTTGTATTTTTAGTCAAATCCTCAAGTCCCTTTTTTTGTGATACAGTTTTATGTTAATAGTTCAAAGAAGACTGGGCTCAGGATCTAAACAAGACTTTACTTTCTATAATTTTTCATGACCTAGTTGCTCTTGGTAAGTAGTACAATTTTCATATCTCTAATAATCAAATGTGAAAACAATTATATATACAGGAAGTGCCTTATAAATAGTTTTTTAGGGCTGCCAGGGGGAAAAGTATCATAAATTGGGTAGATTGAAACAACCGAAATTTATTGTCTCACAGTTCTCAGAGGCTACAAGTCGAAAATCAAGTTGTCAGCAGAGCCTTGCTCCCTTTGGAAAGTGTAGGATGTGCATGTCTCTGACTTCTCCCTGTCTCTCTGACTTCTCTCTGGCCAATTTCTTGTGCAGACAGGAATCATATTGGAGTAATGATGAGTTACAATGGCAACTTGACTAATTACAATGACAACGACCCTATTTGCAAATAGGTCACATTCTGAGGGTAAAACTTCAACATAACTTTTTTGGATGAACACTAACTTATAACAAACATTTATATACTATGCTGATATTAGTAGCTAAATTTTGATAATTTATGGATAAAATTAGACATTTTCTCCAATAAGGGGAAAAAGCATCCATGGCTATCCAAGGATATACTCAGTAAAGTAAAAAAAAAAAAAAAAAGTGCGCCAAAAGAAACAATTCTTTGTTCCATGCCTACCATCCCCATGAGTTGTCTGATGAATCTGTTCTTATCAACCACTTCTTTTAACAAATAAGGTTTTCCAGTAAGTTTACATTTTGCAATGTACTTTTCACCTTCTTTACCTCATTTGATTCCAACAATAATCGTGTGAGGAAGAATCCATAGACACATTTTCAAATAAGTAGACTAAAGCTCAGACAGATAATGAATAATGTATGCAACATTATAAAACGCAAATGGTAAAATGGAAACTAGAGCCCTTTCAACTCTAAGGGTATTAATCTCTTCATTAGGACAGTGTTAAGACTGTGTCTTTTTTTCTTCTCATTCCATATGTATTCTCTGATTGCCATCTTTTATGTGCCCATTGATTTAGTTACCACCTTCACACCATTAATGATTTGTAAAAAAATGCAGGTCCTGGCTGAGTGGCTCAGTTGGTCGGAGTGTTGTTCTATACAACAAAAGGTGGCGGGTTCTATTCCCAGTCAGAGAACACATATCTAGGTTGCTGGTTTGATGCAGGAGGCAACAGATCTCTCTCTCTCTCTCTCAAATAAATAAATAAATAAACAAACAAATAAATAAATAAATTCTTGTGAGGATAAAAATAAGTTCTGGGCTCCAGATCTGTATTTACAAAGGCTCATGAGAAATTCTAATACACTGGTGACACTGAAATGAAACAGGTTTAAAATGATTTAGCAATTTCTCTTCCTGCTTCAATCTCAATGTCTGTTAACAGCATCACTAAGCATCTACTAATTCAGCACAGAAACTTAGGAATCATCCTTGGTTCTCACCTGCCACCACAGAGCCCCACTGCCCTTTCCCATATTGAAACAATAACCAAGTTCTAAAATATTTTCTCATGGATCTTTTCTTCTTGAGCTACAGATTTTCTATGCTTTTAAGTGTCCTGTGAACAGTTACCTGAACCACTGAAAAGATGAACTGATTTCACTGTTGGCCATGTTTCTTTTTTTCTTATCTTAAATATGTGCTAAAACACAAGAAGACTTAAGTTATTTTACTAAAATATATCACTTCAGATTTTTTAAAAATATGTATATAAATCATGTTTTATTCAATATGGTATTGGAATGGCTTAGTAAAGAATTAAACACATTTTAAAATCTGGGTTAAATCCTACTTTTCCATATCCCTTACTATGTCTTTATTCCCCATTCCCCTCTGTTACCTACCTAAACCTAAGTTATGGCTGGTGCAACTGTCTGCTATTTTGCAAATAATAATAATTTTTTTACATTTACTATGATTTCATAATAATAATCTGTTGACATTTACTATGTTCAGACACTATTTGAAACATTTATATATTTTAACAAACTTCCATGATTACAACAAATTCTTCAGGTAGTGACTATTATTTTTTAATTTTATAGGAGTTAATAACTTGACCATGGATACACAGCAAAAACGTCTTAAACTGAAGGTTTACACCTGGTAGGCTTTTAGAATCCATACTTTTAACCACCTTGTTAAAGTTTACTATATTGACATTGTTTAAGCTGTATTTTTTTGCATCAATATTTTTTAAATTGATCTTTATTGTTGAAAGGATTACAGATGTCCTCTTTATTTGTGTGTGTGTGTGTGTGTGTGTGTGTGTGTGTTTTTCCTTTGACCCCTCCACCCTGTCACCGCCCCTCCCAGGCCTTCACCACTCTATTGTCTGTGTCCATGGGTTATGCATATACTAGTCTATATATATAAAAGCCTAAGCGACTGTTACAACTGGACGACCGGCTGGTAGCTATGCTGCACACTGACCACCAGGGAGCAGACACTCAATGCAAGAGCTGCCCCCTGGTGGTCAGTGTGCTCCCACAGCCAACCTCCTGCAGCCAGCCAACCTCCCATGGTTCCTCCCCCTAGACTGGGCGAGACAGGCCCAATTCCCGGCCAGGCGGAGGGACCCCACCCAAGCACAAGTTTGTGCACTGGGCCTCTAGTATGTATATAAGTTCCCAGATTAATCACTTCCCTCCCTGCACCCCCTCCCTCCCTCTGAAATTTGTCAAT
>NW_005363099.1:637863-639649 GCF_000412655.1 Myotis brandtii | reverse complement strand
TTCCTGGGAACCTTCTTTCTGGGAACGTTCTTTGTCTCTCTGGCAAACTCCTTGCCATTCCTCAAAGCCTATTGAAATTACATTCCCTTTTCTAGCTCAGCCTCTTGACACAGCAAATAAATATAATTTATTTCTTAAATCTGGGTGTATAAAAATTATTATAGCTTATACAACTATATATCCTGGATTTTTCAGGACAGCTGTATTGCTAATATTCCTTTCTATTGTCTGACCACATGTGCAAAAATTTTTTTGAGAACATACAGCTATCATAAATATAGCATTATGCCATAACCTAAATATTAATGTATATGGTTTTCTTTTCTGTTGATGAGATTCTTGAGCATAAATGCTCCTTTTTATTATTTTTGGTTTGTTAATGCTCACCTGAGGATATTTTTCTGTTGATTTTTAGATTGGATGGGAGGAGAGAGAGAAACAATGATGTAAGTGAGACACATCAATTGGTTGCTTCCCACATGCCCTCCAACCAGGTCCAGGGACCTAGTCGTTTTTATTATTTTTGGTTTGTTAATGCTCACCTGAGGATATTTTTCTGTTGATTTTTAGATTGGATGGGAGGAGAGAGAGAAACAATGATGTAAGTGAGACACATCAATTGGTTGCTTCCCACATGCCCTCCAACCAGGTCCAGGGACCGAGTCTGCAACCAAGGAATGTGCCCTTGACCAGAATCGAACCCCATACCCTTCAGTCTTAGGGCCAATGCTCTATCCACGAAGTCAAATGGACTAGGGAAAATGTTCCATTTTATTGATCATATTGTCCCTAAGACCTAACACAACATAAGATCTCAAAATTTCACAAGTGATTTAAAGTGAAATGAGTATTCATGGTAAATAAGGAACTATTTAATATTTATAATTCCAGGGGGAAAGCTGAGGAACAGCAGGTCCTTGAAAAATTTTGTTTCATTCCTCATTGTTTTGCTATAACATTGAAATGATATAGGAACTTAGCTCTTGTTTATAGTAATTAGCTTGTGGTAAACTGTTTTTGTCATACTCTGTTCTGCTTACAATCACAGAACCTATTGATGACACTGAGGCCTTACTAAATGTTATCAACTGTGAAGTGTCATGAGAGAAAGATTGTAAGATTGAGTAAATACAATAGTGATAAAATAGTACATATATTTGGATAAATGTGAGAAAAATTACATCTTTTATTATATGTCACAAAAGTATTTGTTTTTGGTATATACAACTTCTCTTAATAAAAATATGTTGAAAAGTGATATAAAACACATGGCTCATTGTTAAGGATATTAACAATGTTGTCATTCCATAAGCAATGTCAACATCAAGCTAGTCAATATCTATAAAATAAGTTATATTTCATATTTTAAAATATTTTTATTTTTGAAGTTTACATGCTCATTTGACAGAATACCGAAACATGCATAACTAGTTCCATTGAATCATGGTCAGTATTGTGATGGTCTTACATGTTTTCGAATAATTCCTATATCATTGACAAGCTGCATTTTAAAGTGTCAGTAGGTGTTATAAACATGAGCTTTAGAATCAGACTTACAAATATGAATGTAACCAGGACTTGTAACTTTGGACAAGTTATCAAAACTTTCTATAATTTATAAAATAGGTAGTTTAAGAAGAATTATTAAATTAATAAATGCATGTGAAGCATTTGGTACAATACCTGGCAGAAAACGTATCAAATAAATATATTTATTTTTCTACCTAAATTATGGATATTAATATTTTTACAATCTATATATTGTGTGTATATATATATGCTTGTA